>NW_015376497.1:0-243 GCF_001272555.1 Dufourea novaeangliae | reverse complement strand
TTACTTGCTATCGGATTACAATTTCCGTATTGGCTGCCAACCACGCTAAGTCGGAGTTTAACTGTGTTTTGAATTAAACTAACTCGAAGTGCCTGTGTTCCTAGAAACGTATTTTATCAGTATGTACGTGTATTAAGCACAGCTTTTCGAATCCTTGAGAAAATATAAAATACATTTTTCAATTATATCAAAGTCAACTGGAACATTACGAAAGATGCGGAATTATAGATGGAATATATGAAA
>NW_015376496.1:0-243 GCF_001272555.1 Dufourea novaeangliae | reverse complement strand
GACAGTACAAAAGTTAAAAGAGTTACTTAGCCTGTTTATCCACTGTATAACAATTACAAACTGAAGACTATTCAAATTTCAGTAAACCTCTGCGATAATTCGGAAGTTAAAAAATGATTTAACCTTATCAGTATTACATATAAATTATAGTAAGGGTAGCAAAACGATAATAAGGGAGTGATACAGTGTGATCGTATGAGAGGTACACTATCCTTATTTTCACTCGAAAATAAACGTCAACAT
>NW_015376495.1:0-243 GCF_001272555.1 Dufourea novaeangliae | reverse complement strand
GAAAATGGAGATTAAAAAGGTTGCTAAATTGGCGTGTTATTTAACAGGACGTGATAGTCTGTTCCTTTTTTACTGTTTATGGTAGTTGTTTTCACTCACAATAGTCGAGTGCATATGTATCAGGTGAATTTTTAATCTGTTAAGCAGGTGATTTCGTGATCAGGAAGATTCAATGAACTCAATTAAATACGAATCATAACAATTTAAAGTGACTTTACTTGCACTAGACATAAGTACGATTTA
>NW_015376494.1:0-243 GCF_001272555.1 Dufourea novaeangliae | reverse complement strand
TTCTGAATTTCTTATGCGTTTTGTTACTGTTTTCTGCATTTCCAGGCGTAATGACAAAGGAACGTCTTCGTAGTCAGGTGTTACAGTCCTTTCTGAGGCCGTGCAAACTTTGTCCGGTGATGGGTCCCTATGTACCTGCGCCTTGACCACGTGGCGTTTGAAGGGGCGCTCTCGAAGCTCCCTTTCGGTAAAAGGCACGGACCCCCCAGGGTCCCGGTTCGACTGACTCCGTGTCATCAAATT
>NW_015376493.1:0-243 GCF_001272555.1 Dufourea novaeangliae | reverse complement strand
GAGTCTCGACTCAAGTCCTTTACCCGAGAGCTTGCTGTTCCAAAGACAAACATCTATGGTATACATAAAGACTGTTACAGACAGTTAGATCTCGTTATCCAAGGCAATAGTGCGACATATACAGCTGTTTCGGTATCGACAGGTCAGCGCTGGAATCAGTACGATTTCGTTTTGCATGAGAACGAAGAGGCGGTGTTTCTGCAAAAATAGATTTTTATAGAATATGTTTAACAAATTTTGTGT
>NW_015376492.1:0-243 GCF_001272555.1 Dufourea novaeangliae | reverse complement strand
TACAAAATTTAAAAGTTTATAACTTTATTTAAACAGAAGTAAGGGATTAAGTTTAGGGATCCTTCTCAATAATATCATCATTCACTATCACTATTCTCCAAATCTTCTTATACTTTTTCTAGTTTTCACAGAAATTGATAAAAGGGTGTGAGAACAATAACGTCATGGGTAAAACCTTGCATAATTTAATGATTATAAGTCGATGCAAGTGTTTTGGAAAATATAAAAAATTTGTTGTTCCCA
>NW_015376491.1:0-243 GCF_001272555.1 Dufourea novaeangliae | reverse complement strand
GGGGGGGAAATCGCACTTCCCCTCCCCCGGGAGAGACGTACTACTACTACTACTACTACTACTAGTGCCGCCACAGTACCCCCTTGCCAGTGATGAACGATATGAGAGCGAGTTCTTCTTCCTAATGTCAGTTCGTGTCGAATCCTTTTGAGTACCAGCGAGGACGGGGACGTTGTGATTGGTGCCCACTCGATGACGATCTGTGTGAAACTGCGTTACTTGTAGCGCTCTGGTCGTCCGCTG
>NW_015376490.1:0-242 GCF_001272555.1 Dufourea novaeangliae | reverse complement strand
AAATCAAAATAAAACACACCTAATTAAAATAAATCAAAATAAATACATATAATTAAAATAAATGAAAAAAACCCATTTAATTAAAATAAATCACATAATTAAAATATATAATCAATTCGTCGAGTTCGGATAAGAGAGGTTGCCCTGTAAAATCCCCTGGCCACTAAAAAAAAAAAAACCTAACCTTTGAGTCGAGTTCGGATAATAGAGAGGACCCCTTGAACCCCCCTTGACCAGTGTCC
>NW_015376489.1:0-243 GCF_001272555.1 Dufourea novaeangliae | reverse complement strand
AACGGCCATGCACCACCACCCACCGAATCAAGAAAGAGCTATCAATCTGTCAATCCTTCCGGTATCCGGGCCTGGTGAGGTTTCCCGTGCTGAGTCAAATTAAGCCGCAGGCTCCACTCCTGGGGGTGCCCTTCCATCAGTTCCTTTAAGTTTCAGCTTTACAACCATACTTCCCCCGGTACCCAAAAGCTTTGGTTTCCCGGAAGCTGCCCGCCGAGTCATCGGAGGAACTTCGGCGGATCG
>NW_015376488.1:0-241 GCF_001272555.1 Dufourea novaeangliae | reverse complement strand
TTTTTAAAATGCTTCTTGAATCAATATCTTTGAAGTTTTTATTTTACTGACATATTACAAAATTAAATTATGCAATAATAAAAAATAAAAAGTAAAACCGTCGCATCGGGATTCGAACGGGGTTATGGACGGGGTCCTCGTCATGAGGGCGTTAGATAATTCATGCTGCTCTTGACTCTCAGCGTTTAGATTGCTTGGGATACGGGATTTTGACTTTTTTTTTTTTTTTTTTTTTTTTTTA
>NW_015376487.1:0-243 GCF_001272555.1 Dufourea novaeangliae | reverse complement strand
CAGCCGCGCAGCCGCCGACACGGGCGACCGCCGCCGCCACGGCCTCCGCGGTCACCGACTCGTTGAGGCCGGCTAACCGCATTTCCGCGGTCTTCGCCGGCCTCGAGACGCGGACGTCGGTGCCGCGAAAGACCTCGGCTAGGCGGGCCGCGAGGGCGTCAGCCTTCGCAGCGCTTTTCCGTCCGGGGACCTCCAGAATGGAGGACCCCGTCTGACCCTTCCGGTAGCGGAGGTCGGTAATCC
>NW_015376486.1:0-243 GCF_001272555.1 Dufourea novaeangliae | reverse complement strand
TCCATGCTAAGTTCTATCATCATAGTGATGATAGGCGTGCGCCGGCGTACGCAACGTGGGGGGGGAGCGAATTTGTGTGCTCGAAAGTACGTGTGAAGGGGAAGAGCCTCGCGTGACAATATGTTTAGTGGCAGTATAATTAGAGTCCACTGTAAATTTAAAAAATATTTTACTTAATATATGATTTAGTGAATTCTAATTTCCTAAATTCTAATTTAAGAATATGGAAATATAAGTCGTTTG
>NW_015376485.1:0-243 GCF_001272555.1 Dufourea novaeangliae | reverse complement strand
AATTCTTGCAAATGAAGGTGAAAATGTTATATAGCATATATAGGGCACCTTGAAGATGAAACACATGTCGAAACATTTGAAAAACTACATACATGAAGACACTTTATACGTTATTATTGAACAAAAATTGTCAGTAATTATTGAAGAATTCCAACAGAACTGGAAAATTTTGAAGATGAGAAACTATGAACTAATTGCCACAAAGATTGGGAAAATATTACACATTAATCATTAATAAAGAAA
>NW_015376484.1:0-242 GCF_001272555.1 Dufourea novaeangliae | reverse complement strand
TACCGTTGAAACAGCTTTTAGAAATTGATTACTGTCGAAATTTCCAAACTATTGCAGTTAAATAAAATAGATTTTTGTACGAATGTTCGGAGTAGTAATGAGTAGGGTTTTAAGGATATATAATTGTAAAAATAATTTGTGTGTACACAAAATATGTATATATAAAATACGAAATTTATATATTGAAGTGGAAAACATTTATTTTCTTCTTTTTAAATGCCTCACAAATTAATATTTTTTAA
>NW_015376483.1:0-242 GCF_001272555.1 Dufourea novaeangliae | reverse complement strand
GCGAAGGAAACTTTAAGACCGCCCCTTCGAATACATTTTTAAAAAATGAGGGTGACCCTAAAATTGCCGTGGCTCCTCCATATGAAAGAATATATATACACCGCATAAAGCCTCCTTCGATACCGTACAATCTTACGCGCGGATCATTTGTTGAGAGTACCTTCAACAATGAATATATGTATATGTATATGTGTATCCTCTAGATCAATTCTACACTAAACCAAATTTTATTAGGTGTGTTA
>NW_015376482.1:0-242 GCF_001272555.1 Dufourea novaeangliae | reverse complement strand
TACTTATACTATTTATTTTAAAAATCTCTGCCACACGCTACATGCTTGGTTAGATATTATTTTCACCATTTGTCTGAAAGTCTATGGACCTATACTCCTGGTCTGAGTATTGATTTGTGTTAATTCTACTACTTTTCCAAATAGTCATTTACTTATACTATTTATTTGAAAAATCTCTGCTACTTGCTACACGTCTAGTTAGATATTCACCTATACTATCTGTCTTCTGATGGTGGTTGTCT
>NW_015376481.1:0-242 GCF_001272555.1 Dufourea novaeangliae | reverse complement strand
TTTCGCCCGTCAAATTCGCCCGTCAAATTCGCCCGTTAAATTCGCCCGTAGAATTCGCCCGTAGAATTCGCCCGTACAATTCGCCCGTCAAATTCGCCCGTCAAATTCGCAAGTTACATTCACCCGTCAAATTCGCCCGTACAATTCGCCCGTTAAATTCGCCCGTTAAATTAGCCCGATAAATTCGCCCGTTAAATTAGCCCGTTAAATTCGCCCGTTCAATTCGCCCGTTAAATTCGCCC
>NW_015376480.1:0-241 GCF_001272555.1 Dufourea novaeangliae | reverse complement strand
ATGATCGATGGAACTTTTTCCATTCCGTCTATCTCTTTCGTTTGAGTATTAGCGACTACATTGTGTTTAGTTTATGTTATTTCGTATTAATAGTATTAATTCGTATTAATTAGAATATGAAGATAATATTAGTTCTAAGCTGAAGAACGAAGACAACCGACGAGGGAACTTAGTTTTCTATAGGTTTAGGCTCAAGAAAGAAGTCATCCGCCGAGGGATTTTAGTAGCGATAGTATTAGAT
>NW_015376479.1:0-242 GCF_001272555.1 Dufourea novaeangliae | reverse complement strand
TTTTTTCATCGTTTCGCAAGTGCTATCTACCCTAGAAGTTATGAACTCTTTTTTGTATTACATTTGGCCAACCAGTTATTCCATCGAACATTCAGCGTGAAAGCGTCTATCACTATATTATGTTACTGTAAGTTAGACTTAAATAAGACCGGCGGAGTAAATTTTGTCCGCAATAAATTAACAAATAAAATTGCAATAGCCTATAAGACAGTAGTAGCACCGACTAGGTATAGAATAGACCT
>NW_015376478.1:0-242 GCF_001272555.1 Dufourea novaeangliae | reverse complement strand
CTACAACTGTTCCGCGCTGATCTATTCCGAACAATAATTTACTCGGAGTTTCGCCCGTACTCTCCCTCACCGTATTATTTAAAGAGTACTCTACATTATCCAATAACTTATACCAGTATTTTTCTTCCGGATTATCGGTCAGTTTACTTAAAATTGCTGTCAAAACACGATTAACACGATCAACCTGACCATTCGCTTGTGGGGAGCCCGTAGCAATTAGTACATGTTTTATATTTCGTTCG
>NW_015376477.1:0-242 GCF_001272555.1 Dufourea novaeangliae | reverse complement strand
CCGGCCGCGGGAACCGTAGTTCTTGACTTCCACAGCCGACCACGCCCATGCTGTTCCCCAGAAGGGGGAAGAACACACCTTGTGATGAGGGGGCCAAGCCCTCCAGGGATAGATTCTAACCGATCCTTCGCCTCCACCGACAGCGTCGAGGGGTCACCCCCTCAGCTCTATCGCTCTACGGGGTCATCCCCGTACACTAAACCGGCGGGTGGTGGGATTGCTGTCCAATTGGATGGCTTGGC
>NW_015376476.1:0-242 GCF_001272555.1 Dufourea novaeangliae | reverse complement strand
GTTGGTGCCTTATCCAATTTTACAGAATGATATGGAGCATTATCTATAACGATAACACTCCCCAACGCTATATTTGACAATAATTGCTCTTCAAACCATTAAAAAAATCTATTGTGATCCATTTCCTCATGGTAGTCACCGGTCTTTTTTGACCGAAAAAGAAGAAGGCCGTTATTTACGAACCCTTCCGATGTCCCCGCATGCAATAATATTAATCGCCCTCCTTTCCCTATACGTATGTG
>NW_015376475.1:0-242 GCF_001272555.1 Dufourea novaeangliae | reverse complement strand
GAGGGTTGTAACTTGGTCGACGTAGTTTAATCTTCCGAGGGTAGCTGCTTTGGGTAACTAATGCGCTGCTGGACCTTTGAGATGGTTAACGGCGATTGACAATTTTTACACCCGCCAGTGTATCTCGGATTGGCGGATAATTGACGGAGAAATTTACTGCCGTGAGATGGGAAATTCTGTGTGATCCTTTCGGCGAGGTTGCTAGAGGTGGTAAAGGTAAAGGATAAGAGGTGAAGCTTGTT
>NW_015376474.1:0-242 GCF_001272555.1 Dufourea novaeangliae | reverse complement strand
TCATTCATCAGACTGCATACGCGACAAAAATCGTGGACAAGTTTTGTTCGAAGGGTGTGAGACGTGTATGTGTGCCCGCGGATCCCAATTTGAGGTTGTGCCTGCCTAGCGAAAGCGTGCGAGTTTTCAAGGAGGTGCCGTTCCGCGAAGCAGTCGGATCTTTAATGTTCTTGACGGTCGTGTCACGGCCCGATATCGCGTTTGCGGTAAACAACGTTAGTAAATTTTTGAATAATCACAAT
>NW_015376473.1:0-242 GCF_001272555.1 Dufourea novaeangliae | reverse complement strand
TCCGCTTTGGATTTATATTCCTGGAATGCCTTGAATACATCTGACTTGTTTTTTAGCATGACGACTTCAGTGTATCTCGTTTTGTCGTCAAAGAAAGTAACGAAACATCTCGCTCCCCCTAGCGAAGCTACATGCATCGGACCGCATATGTCACTGTGCACAAGGCCCAGGACTTTCTCTTCCCTTCTCGTTGATGATCTAAAAAGTAATTGGTGAATTTTGCATTTATCGCATACCTTACA
>NW_015376472.1:0-242 GCF_001272555.1 Dufourea novaeangliae | reverse complement strand
AATTCATGCTGGATAAAGAATTATTCACATCCGCTCTTTTTAAACTGTAATGGCCATTTACTATCATTCAGAACCACAAAATTTAATAGTTGTATCCATTAGTATATTCAGAAAACTTTCCTCTATCTTCTAATATTAAATTGACCTTTCTAATGTTTTCAGTTTTCATTTAATAAGTCATTTTCTCCCCAAAATCATGCGTTTGTACAAAATCTCGAGTTTTTAAAAAACCAAGGACGATA
>NW_015376471.1:0-242 GCF_001272555.1 Dufourea novaeangliae | reverse complement strand
AGTTTACTGATATTAATATTTAAATTGTAGAGTTAATGTACAATTGCGATAAGTGCACGAATTACTTTTGTTTCTGGGGAATTATTGATGATGAAGTAATTCTGGAGACTGCAGACATCATGGAAATTATAGGGCAAGGGGTTAAAGATAGTTCAGATTTTAGGAACTCATATTAACCCCTTGTCTTATAACATCGAGTCAGACTCGTGGTGACGATATCAAAATGGATTCACCATACAGAA
>NW_015376470.1:0-242 GCF_001272555.1 Dufourea novaeangliae | reverse complement strand
CGGGGAGCCCGTTCCGTGGGGGCGATCGGACGCCCCCCAGAGGCGACCACTACCCTGGCCATCCCCCCTTCTCTACTCCGCCGGCGTCAGAGAACCGCAGTCGGACGTCGGCACTACCGGGCTGCTCTGGATGCAGTCGGGGACCCCACCCCGACTGCATCAGCGGCCCCGGCGGACGCGTGCGCGAAGGCGGGAGTCACAGGAACCGAAGCTCCGGCTCCCGATGTCCACGCACGCGTCCG
>NW_015376469.1:0-242 GCF_001272555.1 Dufourea novaeangliae | reverse complement strand
ACAGCACTCACAATGACGTCACTGTGTTGTCATCGGCCGCCAAAATGTTAATTCATTATTTATCAATCACTTATGCTAACACATATAGTTCCGTAACAAAATACTTCCAAAGAAACAGCCTTCGAACCAAACTACCAAAAGACCTTTCTAAACTCACAACAATCCATTAGATAATAATACAACTTCTAACTAACAATAACCGACCGTTCATCCGTTTATCGAACCCATCAGGTGTCGTTTAC
>NW_015376468.1:0-242 GCF_001272555.1 Dufourea novaeangliae | reverse complement strand
ATTTTTTATATTAGCGTACCTGAAAATGCAATGTATTCTCAATATAGATATCTCAAGTGTTTAATCATATTATACATATAGTTTTAAAGAAGTACGTTGAAATTACAGTTTAGCCGGAATCTTTTGGCAGCCACTGTACTTCTGAATGAATATCTTGAAAAAATAGCTGTAGTTAATTAAAAGGGCAATATGTAACGTATAGAGGATAAATTTGATATTGAAATGTTCCATTTAAGGAAAAT
>NW_015376467.1:0-242 GCF_001272555.1 Dufourea novaeangliae | reverse complement strand
TCATCAAAAAGGGGGAGATTGTTGGGTCCAAGAACCCGAAGCCCGTATTTTGATGATAACAAACCAACAATGGCACTTAGACGAATTAATCGTGTTATATAAGTGTTTCAGGAATTATAATCTCTAAAAAGGAAATCAAACTTCGGAAGGCTTCAAATCTCGACAAAGAAGCGATAAAGGCAAATTTAATTGAAGAATCTATCTATATGGAAGCCTAGGAAGAAGTCCGAAGACCGAGAGAC
>NW_015376466.1:0-242 GCF_001272555.1 Dufourea novaeangliae | reverse complement strand
ATTACAAGTAATAAATATTATTTACT
The DNA here is from genome assembly GCF_001272555.1 of Dufourea novaeangliae. Classification (NCBI taxonomy): domain Eukaryota; kingdom Metazoa; phylum Arthropoda; class Insecta; order Hymenoptera; family Halictidae; genus Dufourea; species Dufourea novaeangliae. The sequence continues at coordinate 216 of NW_015376466.1, read as the reverse complement.
CATGTAAAATATTTAAAATTCTACATCATTTACAATGTCAGAAATATATAAAACTTTTATTGTAAAATACTGATTTAATAATGTAACATTACAATGGTAGCTCCTCTATTTAAAATATAGGTCTATATCCTGCAAATGCTCATATCTACATCTACAAATAGATAATTACATAAAAGTTAACTTTATCTTTAATTACACTTATAAATATTTAATAAT
>NW_015376465.1:0-242 GCF_001272555.1 Dufourea novaeangliae | reverse complement strand
CGGTGCACTCCCGGGCCACGTGGCCGGTGCCTCCGCACGAGTAACACCGCCCGCCGCGGTCCGTGTCACACGGACATCCGCGACGGACGTGTTCCTCGTCGAGGCACCGGAAGCACCGGAGCGGCCGGGTCGCGAGCACCCCCACCCGCGCGGACGACCACCCGACCAGCAGTCGGCCGGCGGCCGCCAGTCTCTTCGCCACGGCGACGGGGCACTTGGCCCACACCCCGCCGAGGCCGGAT
>NW_015376464.1:0-242 GCF_001272555.1 Dufourea novaeangliae | reverse complement strand
TACGCAAGATACGTAAACGCACGTCCGTCGAGGAAATGGAAAATACGAAAAGGATCCTTAAGAGGAAACGCGAAGAAGAAATTTAACGCGTTTCAAACCCATAGAAATACGGAAAGATTTAAACATTTGAAAATTGTACATTTACATTTATTAGATTTGCAAGTATCGTCGGTTGCACGGCGAGAAAGTAAAGGAAAAAGGCGACATATGGAATCGAGGAAGGAAGCCCCGCCGATATTCGC
>NW_015376463.1:0-242 GCF_001272555.1 Dufourea novaeangliae | reverse complement strand
AGCGCCGTTGCTTGTGTTGCATTCATCGAGGAATCACTGTATTTTGAACACCATCAAAGCTCGCTAGTTTTTGATTATTTTACTTTTATCCTTCTATAATCATTAGTATTTACGCACTAATCTCATTAATAATACAGACATATAGTCCGTATTTTGAACATTCCTCAAGTTTTAAACAATCCTGTGCACCAACCTTATGCACAGACAGTATCACAGCAATTGCAATACATCATCTTCTTTCT
>NW_015376462.1:0-242 GCF_001272555.1 Dufourea novaeangliae | reverse complement strand
CATTAGCTGTGCCCGTTTAACGACTGGATATATCATAATATCCGTGGAATCGTAACGAGTCGAAGCAAATAATACCTTCGCGATATAATATGAATATATTGATGTAATAACCGCGGTCCGATTGGCGTACAAAGTGGAAACCTCGGACCGATAAATAATTGTTTACCCAGGCCGGGCAGGTATGACGAATAGAAAATTCGGTTTTCGGTGTCCGCAAACAACTCGTTATTAGAGTGTGGCGA
>NW_015376461.1:0-242 GCF_001272555.1 Dufourea novaeangliae | reverse complement strand
GTGGGCAAGGAATCTTGACGAATGGAAGGTGAAAGTAGGAAGGGTGGTAAACATGGGTGACCTGGGGGATGGTGCGTACCGATGTGTCGGGTGATTTATGATTCTCTTCTTGCTAAAGAATGTAGGATGGTCGAAGTTTGGTATGCAGATGTATAGTTCTGCAGTTTATGATATAATTTGGCGGTGTTGTCATCGAACACGTAATTGACCCGGCAGTGCACACGTGAACCTCTGAAACAAGG
>NW_015376460.1:0-242 GCF_001272555.1 Dufourea novaeangliae | reverse complement strand
ATCTTCATCCTCTTTTCTCATCATCCATACCTTCCCACTACGAACGGACAATATTTCTCTTGTGATTAAATATTTGTCGTATTCGCAGACCCAGGGTTGGTATATTTGCGTTCCAAAGCCACTGTGTTTTTACGCGGGCAGTCTCACGAAATTTATCTTAACGAGTGGCGGTTCGGAAAGTTCACGGGCTAGGGGGGATATCCACGTTCCTCGAGCTGGTCCACGACGAGACGGAGATCACG
>NW_015376459.1:0-242 GCF_001272555.1 Dufourea novaeangliae | reverse complement strand
TTCCGATTTAATTCCCCGGTGCTGCACAGTAGTCTGTATCGTGTTTCTGGACCTAAAAATGTCCAAAAATGAAAGTTTTCGTTTATTACTTTTGGGTATTTAGAATAGGAGAGACCAAGGACAAACGTAATAATTTTTCTTTAGAAAGAATAATCAACAGGAGGAAGGACAGTAATTTTAAATTGATTTTGATCAGAGTTGGGGACTACTTTCTTCGAATTGACTGACAAGTTTATTTACGG
>NW_015376458.1:0-241 GCF_001272555.1 Dufourea novaeangliae | reverse complement strand
CTAAATTCGCCAAGTCTGGGTATTGCTGTCGCAACCGACGCCCAAGAATATCCCAAACATGTTAAATGGGATTTAAATCTGGGCTCACTGGTGGATGGTCAAGAACTGTTATTCGATTTTCTTGAAGAAATTGTTGTGTATAGCGTGCAACATGGGGCCTTGCATTGTCCTGCATAAACAGAAAGCGGTTGTCCATACGCTGACGCAGAGGGAGCACAACGGGGCGCAAAATCTCGTCCAC
>NW_015376457.1:0-242 GCF_001272555.1 Dufourea novaeangliae | reverse complement strand
TTTTCCTCCTTCTGTAGCGTCCGGTAAAGTAAAGTCATTTCGTTATTCGCACCCACGAAATTTGTGCCATTATCGGAATAAATATTACGACAAAGCCCTCGTCTAGCGATGAATCTCTTGAACGCTGCGAGAAACGTTTCTGTTATCATGTCACCGACAACCTCGAGATGAACAGCTTTTGTGGCAAAACAAATGAAAACTGCCACGTAGATTTTCAGGCGAGAACGATTACGATAACGACG
>NW_015376456.1:0-242 GCF_001272555.1 Dufourea novaeangliae | reverse complement strand
TCGGTTTGTACCGCCGATGTTGGAAACGAAAAGGTGCATTCGTGGGTATAAAATCTACGAAGGTTCCCCAAAAGGGGTCCTCAAAAATCGGCTGGATCGTTCGATACGAATTTTTTGATGCATTAAGTACAGCCGTAAACGTAGACCAAAAGTTTATCTTCAATTAACACTTTAACTGCCACGTCACTCGAATATGGGTGGACATAGTTTAAAACAAAATTAACGGCCTCTGTTAACTAACC
>NW_015376455.1:0-242 GCF_001272555.1 Dufourea novaeangliae | reverse complement strand
TGAATGTGTGTTTGGTGGCGTGATCATTATTATTTAGAGTCATTGCGTGCCTATTGATTTGAACACGATCCGTGTATCCATCATTTCCTGGTCTTCTCTAAAGAAGAGGGACCAATGAAAACGTTGTCATGTTGCCGTTGTTCAGCATGGAAACATTCATTAGCTAACAATGACATTATTGTTCTATTAATATAAAGGGAGGTCAGGTACTCTTTAAAACAGCTGCTAGTTATGGGTACTTT
>NW_015376454.1:0-241 GCF_001272555.1 Dufourea novaeangliae | reverse complement strand
CTTAAGGTTGGCGCTGCAGCGCGCCACCTTTTCTATCACCTGGATGCGGTCATTAATGACCGCGCCCAGGTCCGGCGTAGGGGCACGCCTCATCTCCTCTGCCACCGTTTCACCCGGCGGCAGCCTCATACATGATTTCGAGACCGGGGGCGGCAGCACCGCCCGATCCTCGATCTCCTCCTCGCGGAGGCCCTGCTCTTTATGTGTAAGCTTGAGCAGCTTACGCTTGGCCTCCGCGAGT
>NW_015376453.1:0-240 GCF_001272555.1 Dufourea novaeangliae | reverse complement strand
CAGAATTGACAATCGACAATTTTATTACAACTCTGTGAAATTGTAGTTCTCATGAAAATATTTTATACGTATTTTTTTTTAGTATTCCGTCGAATATCTCGGAAATTAAACACAATTAAATGAATTAATGAATTAAAACATCTGAAAAATTGAAAACAATCGGCCATTTCCGGGGCCACGAATTTTCTTAACGTAGTAACAACACGTTGGATTAAAAATACATTAAGTGATTGTGTCGGG
>NW_015376452.1:0-241 GCF_001272555.1 Dufourea novaeangliae | reverse complement strand
ACGACGAGGGACGCAGCCGTCAGCGCGTCCTCGTCTAGGCGCTTGAGCGCCCAGCGCGGCGGTTGGAGCGCATCCGGACATCGAGCGAGGTCATCCCGAGGCGTGGCGGAGACATCAAACATGATGTAGAGGTGGTCACTTAACCCTTTGCCGTGCTTTAACGAGTCTGACTCGTGAGGAAAATTTTGGCCCAAACATGAATATGACGAGCCAGGCTCGTGAATAGATCGTCGGGCCAAAC
>NW_015376451.1:0-241 GCF_001272555.1 Dufourea novaeangliae | reverse complement strand
TACTAATTGTAATTTTCTGTTTCAACAGGTTTCAACAGAATCTATTGGTTATGTTTCTTAATCATGGGTGACAACAATATATGGAGAAACTACCATTGTTGCTACGGTTATTATGTAATAACATATAGGAGCAAAATAATCGGCCGATCGGGTACCTTGCCAGAAATTAAATCCAGGTCTTTTACTATTTGTGAAAATAAGCTACCCGGATCATTGACGATTCTTCCTCTCTAAATTCATA
>NW_015376450.1:0-241 GCF_001272555.1 Dufourea novaeangliae | reverse complement strand
AATTTTAAATTAGATCTGGTTCTGGGTTAGGTCCTGATTCTAGGCTCAGTGCAATTTTGAGTAAAGTCCGGGTTAGGTTAAGTCCTAATTTTAGCCTGAGTGCAATTTAAAATTAATTCTGGGTTGTGTCTGGATTATATGTATATTAAATTAAGCTTAAGGCTGCATTCATTTTAAGTGTGGGTTAATCACTTCACGAAACCACGACAAAATATAAAATTACGATGTTATTCAGCAACTT
>NW_015376449.1:0-240 GCF_001272555.1 Dufourea novaeangliae | reverse complement strand
ATCAAGTAAAAATGACGAAATATTTTTTTCATCTTTTATTCGTTATTCGAAACTTTTTATCTATATAAAGAATTTGCCTATCTCTGCCATCGTCTAAGTACCTTGGGTCGCAACAGCTATCTATTATAAATTGAGTAAAACTTTAAGGGAGGAAGCTAGGGATGAATCGATCCAAGTGAATACAAGTATACAGGGTGTCCCAAAAATGTCCTCCGACCCGGAAATGTGGCACTCGGGGGG
>NW_015376448.1:0-241 GCF_001272555.1 Dufourea novaeangliae | reverse complement strand
GTTACCAGTAGTAATGGTCCCATGAACAAATAGTTCAATTACATTTGGACCTTTACAAGCACAGGACGTTCAAACAGACCAAACATAGTTTGAACTGTTTGAACATCTCATCAGGAGTTGAAACACATTTTAACGGCTTGATTACCTGTTACCAGTAGTAATGGTCCCATGAACAAACAGTTCAAATACATTCGGACCCTTTCAACCACAAGACGTTCAAACAGACCAAACATAGTTTGAA
>NW_015376447.1:0-241 GCF_001272555.1 Dufourea novaeangliae | reverse complement strand
GAGAAATATGTTAATTTCCCAAATCATGCTTCCCATGCAGTAAAGTCTGAAACAATTTAGTATTCTCTATAAACATGTTAACGGACATTTAATAAGTTGTCTTTTAGATAAGTGACGAAATACATATATATTTTTGGCGTTATGTTTTTTTAAGGGTTACCACCGACTAGGTATCGAATAGACCTATCATCCAATGCTTTTTTCCGTCCCACGTTCATAGGGCTACGTAGCCCTGTTACCA
>NW_015376446.1:0-241 GCF_001272555.1 Dufourea novaeangliae | reverse complement strand
ATTGTCTAAAATATAATTTCTTTATAACAAAAAAAATTTTCGGGGGTTGGTTTCACCCTTTAATGTCGCGTTTCAGCCGATAGAAAAAAATACGTATCCCTTATTTTTGACTGCTTAACAGACATACAAAGTTTCATCAAAATTGGAGGGGGTTACTTTCATGCCTCCCCTTTTAAGATTTTTTTACTTTCTACAGTATATGTCCTATGTACACCCACGAGCAAACTCCACTAGGGGAAAA
>NW_015376445.1:0-241 GCF_001272555.1 Dufourea novaeangliae | reverse complement strand
TGTCGTCGTCTGGTATCATTTATGAATGTAGAATGAAATACGATTTACATAAGGAAATTTCCACAATATTGAAAATTCAATAAATTCACAATACTCTACAACTACAGTCAGCTGGTACAAAAATAGTATTGAGTTCATTAATGTGTAAAAGAAATTTAGATAATAGATTTGAATATACAGTAGAAAGAACGGAACCATACCGGTATGTTTAAAATAAAGGGGAAAACATAGTGGTGTCTTC
>NW_015376444.1:0-241 GCF_001272555.1 Dufourea novaeangliae | reverse complement strand
TACAGAAAGTTTGCTCTGGACTGTAGCATGCAAAAATGAGTAGTCCTAGAGCCTAGATAGCCCTGGAGTCTAGGTTGCTCTGGAGTCTAGGTAGCCCTGGAGCGTAGGTAGCCTTGGAATCTAGGAAGTCCTGCAGTCTAGGTAGTCTTAGCCATTCAGATTTTGTAGACAGTTTGGTTACAGAAAGTTTGCTCTGGACTGTAAGATGGGAAAAATGGGTAGTCCTAAAGCCTAGGTAGCC
>NW_015376443.1:0-241 GCF_001272555.1 Dufourea novaeangliae | reverse complement strand
TTCAAAATTTTTCATGGAAATCAATACTCCTTTCTTTAAATCATCACTATTACCACGATTTTCATTTTTCGGAAAAACCCTTTCGCAAGCCGAGAACTATGAGCCTGAAAAGTGTAAAAAAATCGAAAGTTATGAATTTTGACCGTTCATATGAACATGCCCAACGTTTGGGCGGTTGCAAAAAAAAACGTTCTAGACTAGTACACTTAAACGCCATATTTGTAACAATTTTTAACTTTTC
>NW_015376442.1:0-241 GCF_001272555.1 Dufourea novaeangliae | reverse complement strand
AAATGGAATATCGTACAAGTCGAAGAGCGCTTTTAATTTTGAATATTGTGCTCCAAAGAATTTATGTAAATTTCCAATAATAATTTATAATTAACAACCTTAATAGTTTTTGTGTAAGATTTTCAAAACATGTGCACACAAAGTTTTATGGCTCCACTTCGAAAACAATATTGAGAAATACCTACTTATCTCCATAACGAATTATTCTATAATAAATAATACTTCCTTACTTGAACAAAAT
>NW_015376441.1:0-241 GCF_001272555.1 Dufourea novaeangliae | reverse complement strand
TTTTTAAACACAGTGATTTTTATACACAATTTTGTGTTTGCAAAAAAAGTAACTTTTTCATTATTGGATTATTATTCATTTTTCAAAGTGTTTGAAGGGTGTATGTTACTACACCAGCTTGTTTTTACGTTTTGTTGTACATTTTATGAAATGTAACATACGCCCGTCTTCTAGACATTCGATCAATTATTATTCTGTGGATAATAACGTTTATTTGAATAGTAACAGTCAGAGAATAACT
>NW_015376440.1:0-241 GCF_001272555.1 Dufourea novaeangliae | reverse complement strand
TTTTGATTCTACGAAGGAGATCGACACGTTGATCGGAGAACTGCTTTCAATAATGGCCCTTCGACGTCATAAAAGTTTATGCACCGATATCATACTGTATATAACACTTTGACTTAATTCACAAGCATACAGTAGATCGTTCCGCGAAAACGCTTTTATTGCAATGAGCTTCCTGACATACCTCAGTAAGTTTTCTTTGTCTACCGAAAAATATTGTAACGTAATAAATGTTACATTTTTG
>NW_015376439.1:0-241 GCF_001272555.1 Dufourea novaeangliae | reverse complement strand
GCGGAGGTCCGCGATGCCGACGTCCGCCAGGCGGACGCCGGACCTCGCCTTTTGCAGGACCTCTGCATACGAGGTCGAGCTGCCCGGGGCGACCGTGAGCGCCACCGCGGCCCTCTTGGGAGCACGCGGCGGACGCCCAGACGCCCTCCCCCGCGCCGGTGCTGCCGGAGGAGCCGGTGGCGGGGGCGCCGCGGCCTTGGCCCGCCTGCGGCGCTCCTTGCGGCCGACGACCTCCGACCAA
>NW_015376438.1:0-240 GCF_001272555.1 Dufourea novaeangliae | reverse complement strand
AAATTACAATAACAATTATATATTTTAACAGTAAAAACAATAACAAATAAAAGTTAAATTGAACTGTATTTCTTTTACAACTAGTCAATAATTAATTCTGCAGTTTCTGTATCAAATTTTTTACTGTTTTTATTGGAACATTTTGTTCGTGCTGTGGATGTATGTATACGGGGTGAACCACGAATCGTGATCAGTAGAGATTACTCTGTTATTAGCAGTCCTATCGAAAATGTTTTTATC
>NW_015376437.1:0-241 GCF_001272555.1 Dufourea novaeangliae | reverse complement strand
GTGCTTCAGAGCTCATCACTAGGTACAATCGAGAAGGGTATGATCCTTCGTAGAAAAATGAACCGAAAATATAGAATAAAATTTTGTCCCCAAGAAGCTTGGTTTCGAAACGAAATTGAATTTAAAAATTGATCAGAAACGCGTGCATTGACCTATTTCTCCATTTAATAATTTCATGATTTATTGAAGTGACAAGTTCCTGTTCAGTCTTCGTTTCCATAAATTAGTGCATCGTAACGTG
>NW_015376436.1:0-240 GCF_001272555.1 Dufourea novaeangliae | reverse complement strand
TCGTTGGAGATGGGAGGGCCACTTCGGCCGCCTCGTTCCCCGGATCGAGGGCGTGACGACCCTGTTGGGTCGTCTTCTGCCCAACCTCGGAGGTCCGTTGGAGGGGGTCCGCCGCCTTTACACGGTTGTGGTGCGGGCGATGGCGCTCTACGGGTCCCCCGTATGGGCGCCCAACCCGGCGACCTGCCGGCGCGGCCGGCAATTGCTGCGCGGTGTCCAGCGCCGCATGGCCGTCAGGAT
>NW_015376435.1:0-240 GCF_001272555.1 Dufourea novaeangliae | reverse complement strand
GCCCTGTTGGTACCGTACAACTTTTGTAAATCAAGTTTCTTCGTGTCTCTAAAAATAATTGAGGTATTCCAGGTGATCGAAGTTATTGCCGTGTCCTGTATAGACGAAAAGAAAAATTAATGTTCATGGTCCAAGGATCCAAACTAAATAATAATTATTTAAGCTATTAATCATTTTCTAATGCTTTTCCAGGTTTACTTATTTTTCCGTGAGTGCCTTATAACTAGACTGCGGATTTTT
>NW_015376434.1:0-240 GCF_001272555.1 Dufourea novaeangliae | reverse complement strand
CCACAACGACGCCAAACTTGGTCCCGTCGGTCGCTCCCTCGGAGGCAGAATCGGGACTCGTCGATAAAAAGGACGTTTGTCCATTGACGCTGAGACCAGCATATGTAACGACGAGCATAAGCTAAACGCTGCCGTCGACGTCTAGCAATTAGCAACCGGACTCATGCCGGGCGCCTCGAACGTAAGCCAGCCTCCCTCAACCGACGCCTCACGGTGCTGTTAGAGATCGTGCGTGGCGGG
>NW_015376433.1:0-240 GCF_001272555.1 Dufourea novaeangliae | reverse complement strand
CAAACGGAATACGCCAGAGAAGCGATAAATGCATAAGATCAAAGGTAGAATAATTCATGTAACATGTCGGAGATCATCTCGGTTAATTACAAGGAGGATAGCAGAGAGCACCGTAGCGTTTCCAACTTTACCTCAGGCGCACTGGAAATGGAAATTGAACGAAGGTGTTCGGACGAGGAAAGAATTCTTAATTTCATTCGCGAAAGTGAACCAACGGAACGACGGACAATTTCATCGCGG
>NW_015376432.1:0-240 GCF_001272555.1 Dufourea novaeangliae | reverse complement strand
TCGTCGGGAACACCAGTTTCCCAAAAATCCCACGGAAGTCAATATGTTCAGAGCGTCGAATCAAGGAACGATTCAAAACCTGAGATTACCTATCATCATCTGCATACAAATTCCCGTTGTACATACCTTCACAAGATCCACACGAATCCCTTGAACGCTAAAACGTGTGTTAAACGCATCCTCCATCATAAAAGTCCATTCGCGAGGACGCCAGTGCGCATACATTCCCTGTTTGGAATG
>NW_015376431.1:0-240 GCF_001272555.1 Dufourea novaeangliae | reverse complement strand
TGTTACACGCAGGATGTCAGCATGTAGTAGCGTCTTTGCGGGAACGGTATTGGCCTTTGGCATTCAAACGGAATGTGAAACGAGTAATTAAAAACTGTGTAAGGTGTTTTAAAGTAAAACCCCAATCGGCCATTTATCTGATGGGTCAACTACCTGCCGCTCGAGTGACACCTGCTTGTCCATTCAGTACCTGCGGAGTAGACTACGCAGGCCCATTTATGACCAAAGAACGTGTTCGGA
>NW_015376430.1:0-240 GCF_001272555.1 Dufourea novaeangliae | reverse complement strand
CTGTAGTCACAATAATTGTCGTGTTTATTAAATGTTGTACGATATTCGTTGCATAAAGTTTTCATTGGATCGGCGAACGTACATATATTTAACTGTATATATAATTTAATTTGTAAGAAATTTATATAAGATAGTTAAAACGAAATAAAGTTACTTTAATACAAAATTGAAACTGATAAGTCTTTCGGTCCGTTGAAGTTCGACGAATTGCCTCAATGGCCTAATTCCGTAAATTAAATT
>NW_015376429.1:0-240 GCF_001272555.1 Dufourea novaeangliae | reverse complement strand
GAACGGGATTTGTATTGTTTGAAATGGTATTGGACGGTTCGGATGGCGAAAGTCAGAGTAACTCTATTTTTATTTCTTTATTTTTTAATAGTAGATTAACGCCTGAATTGTGAATTTGTAATTACGGACAGTTAAGTACTATCTACTCGATTCTATTTACTGGGTGTAGTTAGTTTAAAAGAATTGAAATGGTGCAGCACCTAAATGCAGGTGTGGTACTTTTTAAGTAAAACTTTAACA
>NW_015376428.1:0-240 GCF_001272555.1 Dufourea novaeangliae | reverse complement strand
ATTACAAGTAGAAATGTACAGCAATAACCAGACACTTTAGTCCCATTTAAAGGTACACTGTGCAGGATGAATGTTTTAAACGAATGTTTCGTCAAAACGAATCTACAGTCGAAAAAATTCCATTCTACATTCTATTCTATAGCTTGAATACATATTCGAAAAAATTCTCTTCTACAGTCCATTCTACATCCTCAATATTTTCGCCCGTTGAATTACATTTCGCCGTGTCGAACCACAAAT
>NW_015376427.1:0-240 GCF_001272555.1 Dufourea novaeangliae | reverse complement strand
TGGCGCGGGTCGTGCCGTTCGAGCTCCAGGCGGTGGTCGACGCTGAGGTTTATCGGCGTCGGCAGGCACACCGCCGGGGGGGCATCGACCCGTCGCCCGAGGCGGTCGAGGGGTGGAGGCGAGCTTATGGTCGGCTCGCCAGGGAGGCGTGGCGGCGCCAGCTGGTGGTCAGCGGCTCCGCCCGACAGCGGGCCGTGGGGGCGGTCCTACCCGTGTTTGATGCATGGATGGACCGCCGCC
>NW_015376426.1:0-240 GCF_001272555.1 Dufourea novaeangliae | reverse complement strand
GCTAAAGGTGATAGAAATGCTACAGGAACTAGAAACGCTAGAGGCCTTAGAGAAGAAGCTACAAATGCTAGAAGCGCTAGAAGGGCTAGAGGAGCTAGAAACGCTAGAGGCCTTCGAGAAGAAGCTACAGATGCTAGAAGCGCTAGAAGGGCTAGAGGTGATAGAAACGCTAGAGGGCTTAGAGAAGAAGCTACAGACGCTAGAAGCGCTAGAAGGGCTAGAGGAGCTAGAGGTGATAGA
>NW_015376425.1:0-239 GCF_001272555.1 Dufourea novaeangliae | reverse complement strand
GAATTTAACGGGCTAATTTAACGGGCGAATTTGACGGGCGAATTTGACGGGCTAATTTAACGGGCGAATTTAACGGGCGACTTTAACGGGCGAATTGAACGGGCGAATTGAACGGGTGAATTGTACGGGCGAATTTCACGTGCGAATTTAACGGGCGAATTTAACGGGCTAATTTAACGGGCGAATTTAACGGGCGAATTGAACGGGCGAATTTAACGGGCTAATTTAACGGGCGAATT
>NW_015376424.1:0-240 GCF_001272555.1 Dufourea novaeangliae | reverse complement strand
TTTGACAAAATAAAAGAAATAGATAATTCTTTAAACATCACACAAAAATAGGGTATATCAAGTTTTCAAATGTTGATGTTTAAGATAAATGCAAATCACATATCTTAGCATATAGTGTAAGTCAAATATCAAGATAATGAATACATTTACATATATGCATAAAATAATCTAACTTTTAGTATCAAGAAAATAGATATAGCTCATAATTCTAGATGATTACAAAATAATTTTTCTTTATCG
>NW_015376423.1:0-239 GCF_001272555.1 Dufourea novaeangliae | reverse complement strand
GTGTACGCAGTTGAAGGTTATACACGGAGACGAAATGGATCGGGCAGGCATGCATGGAATAGGCGGTTTTTCGTTAATATCTCGTTAACAAAACCTCTTCAAAAGCTCTATTCCTGTCTCATTACGTCGTGAAACGTATTCTCCCCCGTGTAGTTTGTTCGGTCGAGGAGCTGAACGGTTGAACGGAACGTAATCATTCACGACGCGGCGCAGTGTTTTTCCGTGGAGATTAGGTGAAA
>NW_015376422.1:0-239 GCF_001272555.1 Dufourea novaeangliae | reverse complement strand
TAATAAAATTGTCGATTGTCAATTCTGTTGTGAGTTCACGGTTGCTACGAGGCCGAAGGTTTTGAGCCATAAATAACCAAAAATTCCGCTCCGGCCTCTACAAGGGTGGTCGACCAGGGCCAAGCAGCGTCAACTTACACGTGTCGGTAAAACTTTTTGCCTGCTCCTCGAGGAACACAATGTACATTGTGCTTTTCAACTCGAAGCAACGGGCACGTTGGTGGTCCTCTTTATTTCGG
>NW_015376421.1:0-240 GCF_001272555.1 Dufourea novaeangliae | reverse complement strand
ACCAGAATCATATTGAAATATACAACATTTTTAGAACATATACGAAATAAAGAGTAAAGTAAAAGAGGCATGATAAAATGAAAACAAAAAAATGTTTTTCTTAAAATGTGCACCTGATATGTTTAATTTTTTGCCGTGTACATTCAATTAAATAAAATGTTTTGTATAGCAGTTTACTCTGTAGATATAAAATATTATATTAAGAATTCTACAATCACTCCATATAATTTTAACCGAACA
>NW_015376420.1:0-240 GCF_001272555.1 Dufourea novaeangliae | reverse complement strand
GGGGGTGGGGCGGGAAGTAGAGGCGGAGGAGGAGGAGGAAGCCTCCGGCGCCGGCCGCGGTGTGGCCGCCTCCGTCTCCGCCTGCGCGGCCGAGGACGGGGGCGCCCGGTGACGCGCCGACTGGCCCCGACCATCCCGACAGGTGGGCCGAGGTGGTCGGTCGCCGGGAGCGGCGGAAGAAGAGGGCCGCGGCTGCTGCTGCGCCGGTGTCGCCTAATGCGGCGGGCGCGGCCCCGCGGC
>NW_015376419.1:0-240 GCF_001272555.1 Dufourea novaeangliae | reverse complement strand
GAGCTAATGAGAACTACTATCTGAAATAACTCGTTACCTATTTGCTTGTATCAGAAAACATTTCAATAAATTATGTACCATTTTAAGGGACGCATTGGAAGGATACGGTTTGATTTCTTTATATTTTATTTTCTTGGAAATATCAAGGTGACCTTGAGTTGTTTCAAGGTCAATGCATTTTTTTTTAATACCACGTTGTTGTCGATGGAAGGACGAATTCAGTGACCTATAGCGTGATGG
>NW_015376418.1:0-239 GCF_001272555.1 Dufourea novaeangliae | reverse complement strand
TTACGACAGGCAGGGATTACCGTGGCCGTATTCTCTATTCCCCGGTCCACAGGGATCGAAAAAGTTGTGCGCCGCCTGGGACGGAATGCCTGGCCACGGAATGGCCTGGGGAGGATGGGAGGGGAGGTGGTAGGGGTGGAGGAAGGGGAAGCCCCCTCGCACCGCCCCAGCGGCAGCACCGACGCCCGGGCCACGCGACCCCGCACAGGCGGCGTGCCCAGGGGCACGGCGAAGCCTGT
>NW_015376417.1:0-239 GCF_001272555.1 Dufourea novaeangliae | reverse complement strand
CATCTATTTGCCTTTTTTATTCGAAGCACCAATGATTGTTAACCTGCACTACAAGGATCATAATTCCCGAAAAACACTTTAATATTCTCTGTTAATACAGAAAGGACGTAACTCTGATCTCTGACCAAAATTCCCAGAGAGATTTACCGTGAAAAATGCAAGTCACTCGAGACAGGCAGGATAAAAACAAAAAAGGTGTCGAACTGGACGGAACAATGCCAATGACGTGGAAAAGAAGA
>NW_015376416.1:0-239 GCF_001272555.1 Dufourea novaeangliae | reverse complement strand
TTTGTACTCGACATACATAAGTCAATGGTCTTTGGCATTCAAGGGATGAAAAATTCTTTTACTTTTTACGTGCTGTCTTTAACACGCTGGCTGTTTAAATTTTTACTATTTGGGCGCTACCGAGAAAAATACGTCTATTTAAGTTTTTCCTGTGAACAATATGAATATTTACATGTTGACTTGTGGACTCATTATTTTGATCGTTACTCTCTATTACTACTAATATTTACAAGACTGTC
>NW_015376415.1:0-239 GCF_001272555.1 Dufourea novaeangliae | reverse complement strand
GTAATCTACGTTCTTTAAATTTCGAATCTAATGCGTGACGAAGAAAAATGATGTCCGTTCAGCGGTGTAAATTGCGATCGAATCCTGTTGCAATTAAGGTTGCCGCTCCATAAGGGTCAGTGTTAATACAGGCATAAATAATTTTACTAATTCTGGGGTTCATTGCATGTAAAAATGAAAAAATGTATAAAATAGAGCTACTTCAGATTTTTATTACACCACAAATATCGCATAAAAGA
>NW_015376414.1:0-239 GCF_001272555.1 Dufourea novaeangliae | reverse complement strand
ATAACGAAGTGTGGATCCGTTTGGACCCTGATGTCCCTAAATCCATTTTGGGGCAAATTTCTTTGTCAATTTTTTTAATATGTGTTCATATAAACAATTACTACCTTAAGTTAGTTATCAGAAGCTGTTGAGTTGGATGAAGCCCTTTAAAACTCTGGTTAAAGTGGACCCAGTCGTCGCTGTTCAAGTGTTACAAGACTCTTCTTGATTTCTGATTTGTGAAGAAGATACTTTAAGGG
>NW_015376413.1:0-239 GCF_001272555.1 Dufourea novaeangliae | reverse complement strand
GTTACTATCTTTTTTCAAAGACTTTTACGATAGTCAGATGTCCTTTACACGCGTTACTAACTGTGAGGTATGATATTTCGAGTACCTTTTAGCCACCGTAACGCGTCCATTTGTAACAGAACCCGCGACGAGCGATGGAAAGTCCCGAATGAAACAACAGATCAGCGGCCACGTTGTTGTTCGAAAGCGAATTAAGCCACAATCTGGTTATTCTATTTAACGTCGCCGGAGCACGAAGC
>NW_015376412.1:0-239 GCF_001272555.1 Dufourea novaeangliae | reverse complement strand
TCTTTTCTTCCTTTTTATCGATTCATTTAAGCCATCTGTGTACTCGTAACGTATTACACATTATGACCAATATTATTCGAAAAAACTAGCTTACAAATTGCGAAGAAATGAACACCTCATCAGTGATCTGAACAACTTTTTAGTTAATAGATCAAGTTCAATGATTGTTAATTAATTCATTATCTTCACAGAGTTTGAAAGATTTACCCCTTGACTTTGAAGAATTTACGACCAATCTC
>NW_015376411.1:0-239 GCF_001272555.1 Dufourea novaeangliae | reverse complement strand
AATTTATTCCAGGTACTGAAATAAATGTTAAATCGAATGTTAATTTGGTATAAATTTCAGTAATTCCAAATACTAACAGGTAGGAGCATGGTAGGAAGCTTTTCTCCTACGTCAACTTTTTCCCCTAGTAGAAGCAGAGTTTGCTCGCGAAAAAAAATTGATTCTAAACAATTTTTTTGAATTGTGTTAAATTGTATGTTTTTTAATTGTATCAATTTTTTTTAATTGTATGTTTTATT
>NW_015376410.1:0-225 GCF_001272555.1 Dufourea novaeangliae | reverse complement strand
TAAAATCCTCCTTGATAATGACCTGCTGCTGCTGCTGCTGCTGCTGCTGCTGCTGCTTATTACCTACATATAATAAATAAAAAAAGTATTTACCTACAAAAAGTCAGTACCTACATATAATAAATAAAAATAAAACACAATTACCTAATTCAAATAAAATAAAATAAAACTCAATGAATTAAAATAAATCAGAATAAAACACATATAATTAATATAAATCAAAAT
>NW_015376409.1:0-239 GCF_001272555.1 Dufourea novaeangliae | reverse complement strand
ATTTAAATTTTTACCTGCCATGGCAGCTTGTACGCCGACGAGCAAACTCGGCCTCCACTACGGTAAAAAATGGCGTAGAAGAAAAGTCTTCTAGCGCTTAGTAAATTTATTTCAAGTACTAAAATAAATGTTAAAATGCATGTTAATTTGCCATAAATTTCAGAAACTTCCAAAACCGAGTGGTAGAAGGTCTTTCCCTTGAGATTTAAGATCTTGCTCGCGATGGTACCGTGAAACAG
>NW_015376408.1:0-239 GCF_001272555.1 Dufourea novaeangliae | reverse complement strand
AAGGAAATAATGTGTAACAACACTTGCTTAGAAGCCTTCAGATTTGTTGTGTGTATCGAGTTCGCACATCGTACAACTCAGAAAGATTCCTAGGGAATATTTTCAATTGAGGTCTTAATTTTAAATATAATACCTGAGACTTATCTGAATTCCTGATTTTTAAAAAATTGAGATTGAATATCACTTGCAAGCAATTATTTCGTAATGTTACAGGGCACAAACTTATGAAGTATTATCCA
>NW_015376407.1:0-239 GCF_001272555.1 Dufourea novaeangliae | reverse complement strand
AAGTTCGTGGTTTAGAGTAGCTATCCTTGGCAACTATGCGATCCAGAGGCTTTGTCTCACCTGGATCCCTACAAAATTTCGTCAAGTTGATGGTTTAGAGTAGCTACACCTGGCAACTAGGGGATCTAGAGGTCTGCCTCACCTGGATCTTTACAAAATCTCGCTAAGTTCGTGGCTTAGAGTAGCTATCCCTGGCAACTAGGGGATCTAGAGGCTTTGTCTCACCTAGATCCCTACAA
>NW_015376406.1:0-239 GCF_001272555.1 Dufourea novaeangliae | reverse complement strand
TGCCCCCCACTCGGATCCTCCAGGCCAACCTCAACCACTCGGCCCGGGCTCAGGACTTGTTCCCACATAGCCTGGACGAGCTTGGTGTGGGGTTGGCGGTCGCCGCGGAGCCGTACCGCGTCCCTAACCGCCCGGATTGGGCGGGGGACGCGCTGGGCTCTGTGGCGGCGGTGAGTGACGGAACCGTGCCCATGAGCGTGATTGCGCGGGGGTGCGGTTTCGTCGCGGTGCGTCGTGGG
>NW_015376405.1:0-239 GCF_001272555.1 Dufourea novaeangliae | reverse complement strand
GGATCGTGGAAATATCGAATGGATGCTAGGCGATTCTAAATAGATCTTACTTCTACTCACCTTCTGTAACATCATTTTGGTAACATTGTGGAGATTTAAGGGAACTTTAGATTTTTTAAATTTGTGTGTTGATTGTATACCTTGTACCTGTAAAATGGTTTAATACTCGTTCGTTCAACAGAATAACCTAGCGTAAAGACGTCATCTCGGTAATCTGCGGTCCGGTGATTTCGATGCAT
>NW_015376404.1:0-239 GCF_001272555.1 Dufourea novaeangliae | reverse complement strand
ACTTCTGCCCATCAGGAGAACGATGGAATATCTTAAAGCAGGTTCAAATACGTGCAACAGCTATCACGAACACGCGCAACACGGCGCGTGGCTAAAATCCCGTCCAAACTCGAGCAACATGCAACAGAATTTTCACTTGAGACCCTCAAGAAGGGTTGATTTTAACGACCCGGCGCGCATTTGTAGCGCGCAAATGTTTGTGAAGACTGGGAAACACGAGAACGCTCGGCGCGTATCGT
>NW_015376403.1:0-239 GCF_001272555.1 Dufourea novaeangliae | reverse complement strand
TCAATCGTTGACCTCTCATGGGCTACGCCCGCCGCCGCGCGTCTCGTGTCGGGGTGGAGGGTGACGGAGGAGGTGGTGACACCTAGTGACCACCTCCACATTATTTTTTATGTTTCCGCCGCCCCTCGATACCACCCCGCTCTCCGCCCGGACGCTGGCCGGCCGCCGCGTAGATAGGCGCTCAAGCGCCTGGAGGAGGACGCGCTGATGGCAGCGGCCCTCGCCGTGTCCTGGCCGGA
>NW_015376402.1:0-239 GCF_001272555.1 Dufourea novaeangliae | reverse complement strand
ACCCAAGACTCCTTTCTAATACGTCTACTTTATAGCGAACGGACGGAAGAGAATCCGTTCACGTCCATGGTCCCTTCTTAGATTTAAGGGGGGGGGGACTCCGTGGCCCGTGCGCTGGCCGTGCACTCACAATGTCAATGGGAACCGTGTATGTATATGCGATGTGCAAGAGAGAAGTTCGATTTCGTAGGAACCAACTTGAGCCTCGACAATTGCACAAATGCACTTTTCACTGGTAT
>NW_015376401.1:0-239 GCF_001272555.1 Dufourea novaeangliae | reverse complement strand
GGAATAGGGCAAATCTGTAAACCTATCATAATTAATTTCATAGGAAGGAGAGTGAGGAATTTTTTTTAGGAAATTGGGATGGATGTTTAACAGCGTCGATCCTTGAACAAACCACGCTGATCGTTGCAATTTTTGCTAACTTTCTGAGTTGAGTGACCGTCATTCGCGACTAGAGCCGTCAAGGAGGTTTCAACCTAACGTAAGCATGTTTCAGCTTGTCCAAGTGTTTCGCAATTTTC
>NW_015376400.1:0-239 GCF_001272555.1 Dufourea novaeangliae | reverse complement strand
CCTTACAATAGTCCACTTTGAATAGTTCCGCGGAAATTCGACGCGAGCGGCAAAAAGAAATGGTGTATCGTAATAGATTTTAGGAAATTGAACGATAAAACATATACTATACACGCCAAGTAAGTATTATAGTTTTAAAATGTACAAAGTGGTCGAATTTAATTCAATTCACGACAGTAGTAAAGGTGGAGGAGGCATTAGTGTTGTACGAGCTGAGTGGCTGACACCTCTCAAAAAAG
>NW_015376399.1:0-238 GCF_001272555.1 Dufourea novaeangliae | reverse complement strand
CACGACCCCTCGCCCCCCACCATGGCAGCGACCACGGCAGGGAGCGAGAGGTCCCACCCGACCTGACCCACCAGTCGGAGCACCCGTCTCTCTCGGGAGAAGGCAGGGCACTCCTCCAGTGCGTTCTGCGCGGAGTCGAGCTCCGCGCCACACTGGTGGCAGCCAGGCGTCTCCACCGCCCCCACCTTCCGCAGGTACTCCCCGAAACAACCATGTCCGGAGAGCACCTGCGTCAGGC
>NW_015376398.1:0-239 GCF_001272555.1 Dufourea novaeangliae | reverse complement strand
TGTTATATTATTGAATCTTTTTGGAAATTGTTTATTAATTGTTATTGCATTATTTGAGTAACCGACCCTAAATTAATATGAATGCTCACTTGTAATTTCGAAAATTAAAAAATGCAATTGTTAATTCAATGAACTAATAAAATATTAATTGTAATTGTTAGCTAGTTAGTAGATCCAATTCTATTCAACACTGTTCGTAACAGAATAATAAAAAAATTCTATTTAACAAATTTATATTA
>NW_015376397.1:0-239 GCF_001272555.1 Dufourea novaeangliae | reverse complement strand
AATATTCGATAAATCTAGTCTATCGTCCGATGTAGGACTCTTTCGACATTTTAATTTTTACCTCAGTAATAAGGGAACATTTTCTTTAAAAAAATGAACTTTTTTATTCAAAGTGCCGCCATTTTTGTATGTTTCAATCCCACGAAGAAATCGTACGACAGGTTATATACAACTTCGATTTATTAAATATTTTTTTGTTCAAATTTTTTTTTTAAATCTGTCAGAAATTACGTTCACCG
>NW_015376396.1:0-239 GCF_001272555.1 Dufourea novaeangliae | reverse complement strand
GCCACCCGTTCCCGCCTCTGGCGGGGCGGCCGGCGCGGCCGGTGGCGCGGGGAAGAGAGGGCCGGAATGGCCGGGGGTACGGGAGGGGGTACCGTTGGAGCTGCGGGGCAGCGGCCGCCGGCCCCTCCCTCCGCCTCCTCTGCCCACCGCGCCGTGCAGCGACAGCAGCGGCGGGAGCCTGCGAGCGCTCTGTCGCCCGTAGACGCCCCGGCCGCTTGGTCGGAGGTCGTCGGCCGCAA
>NW_015376395.1:0-238 GCF_001272555.1 Dufourea novaeangliae | reverse complement strand
ATTGCATTTTGGACGAACCTAGCGGCACTGAAGATATCATCGAAGATGCGGAATTGGTTAACCTCTTGATTATCACACATGTTTTCGAATACAGTCGTCATACTGGGTCGATTTGGCCCAAGCGAATTTTCAATCAAATGCTGTTTAATTAAAAACTATCTTGTACATAAGTCGGTAAAATTCTGAGATACAGTTCGAACATTATAGTATATATTTTCATTGTTAACAATTAACATTT
>NW_015376394.1:0-238 GCF_001272555.1 Dufourea novaeangliae | reverse complement strand
TTTTCCCAAAAGAGGTGATTGACTTGAATATGATGGAATATATGATTTGATTGCAATACTTTTAAAACCCGTCTGAACAATATATTATGTACTTTCAAAGTATCTATTTAATGCAATGTAATACAATTTTTCTCCGCGACTTTAGTCAACCAAAACCTCTAGTCAACAGAGATCATGAGGTAAAAATTTCGAATCGAGTGTAACGGCGGTACAAAAGTGTTTTATCACCATTAATTTC
>NW_015376393.1:0-238 GCF_001272555.1 Dufourea novaeangliae | reverse complement strand
TTGATATCTATGTAACCAGCTCTTAGACTAAAAGTATCTAGGGCATACTTCTGCCTCACCGAATTAAAATCATTGTTAATATCCAGGGTTACCAGTAGCTAGACGGGGCGGTAAAAGTTATTCCTTCACTCCGTGATTCTGGCAGCTTCCATTACCTCCTGGATAGCGTCTATCTTCGACTTCCCTCCACGGAAGCCGTACGGCCTCTCGTTGACTCAACATCTTCACCAGGAGTTTA
>NW_015376392.1:0-238 GCF_001272555.1 Dufourea novaeangliae | reverse complement strand
TAAATCTTAGATAATACGGTTTTTATTAGTTTGAAACGGAACGATTTTATTCACACTGTTCCTGATACTATATTCAGCGAGCAGAATTGTAATTCAGGATTGTTGAAGGTATTATACGATCGTCACAATTGAAAAATTCTACGATTGTTTTTCGTGTATAACCGTGTGTGATTCCACGCACTGACAAAAAAATTCGATGATTCCAGATTTAAAAAATCGATTTCAGTATTTTCAAAAT
>NW_015376391.1:0-237 GCF_001272555.1 Dufourea novaeangliae | reverse complement strand
GTGGTATTCCGCGATTAAATGCGATTTTAACAGTGTTCTGGTTGTTTATTGTTATTTTCAATGGCAGGAGATTAATCTACGTTCTTTTAGCTTCAAACTGCATGCTTGATCAAGTGATAAGTTGTCCATAGAACGTTGGAAGAGCTATTTAAAGTGAACAAAACGGGGTACGCTTCGCGAGATAGAGTGTCAACCGTTGCAAACAATTGAGATTTTAACAATGTTCTTGTAATTACT
>NW_015376390.1:0-238 GCF_001272555.1 Dufourea novaeangliae | reverse complement strand
AACCATAAATAATAAAAAAAAAGGAATTTTCACATGCATCAATATGTATAACTTTCTAGCGTAGAAATCTTTCACGGAACAAATGAAGCCCGCGATGCATTTTCGAAAAACGACAGATTCCAGGAAGTGAGTGCGTGTATGTACTATTAAACACACGTATGCCACGTTTCTGATGTACAACGTGCACACGTACGAGGACGAGACACAATTCCATTGTGGAAGGTATCCCTTGTTTGCT
>NW_015376389.1:0-238 GCF_001272555.1 Dufourea novaeangliae | reverse complement strand
TGAAAAGATAGTCTATATTTTAGTAATAGTTATCGTAATTTATTGATTATTTGTTATCATAATACTGTCCGTTTTATTTAAAAAGTTATAAGCCCTGATACAACCTACCCCTGTTACTTTCAACCCAGGTCTTCCCTACCCACATACACTTCCAAGACAGTTTTCAAATCATTAATATTCCTACTGCTTTTTCCAGCTGGTACGACAGTTCCGAATTGAGTACGATTATGCCGACATC
>NW_015376388.1:0-238 GCF_001272555.1 Dufourea novaeangliae | reverse complement strand
CGGCCAAAAATACGGGACCAGAGTTCATGATTGATGGAACAATAATTAATTATTCTGTTACGATGTAATAAAATTTACGGAATCAATACACATACAAATTATTTCCATTCAGTTTTCGCGTATTACTTTCATCTAATCTTTGTGGAATTATTTCCATTCAGTTTTCTTTTCTTACAAGTTTTCTTTTCTTATACTTTTCATCTAATCTTTGTGGAATAATATTTTTCTCTTTCTTTAA
>NW_015376387.1:0-238 GCF_001272555.1 Dufourea novaeangliae | reverse complement strand
TCTGTCTATACGTAACATGTATAATGAAACTAGGAATTAAATTCTTAATAGGTGTAAGTTCAGCTCGTTTTTTAACGTACACTGTCGACAGACTCTGGACGCAGTTGTAGATTACAAGAATTTCTTAAAGATAAAGTCGATAAGTAAGATAATGTTCGACGTGCACGATTTCAAGCCACTAGACTTTTACTTTTGGGGCCATTTACAAATATTGTGTATTCAACGCAAAAGTGAGTAA
>NW_015376386.1:0-238 GCF_001272555.1 Dufourea novaeangliae | reverse complement strand
ATACAGTTTATGATATCACATTTCTATGATTGAGATGTTCAGCTTTGTCATTGTTTATTAGTTCGTGACGTTCTACGAACCGAATTGTTGATTTCTGAACAGATTGCATGATTTTGTTAAGTTCAAATATACATGGCAAGAAATCAGCAGTCCTAGTTGTCAAGGCACAGAGAACAAAAATCAAAGTATCACAAAAAAGGATGGCTACAGGCTCATTTGTATACCATTAAAATTATAC
>NW_015376385.1:0-238 GCF_001272555.1 Dufourea novaeangliae | reverse complement strand
TTTTTGATAGTGATTAACTTAGCTGTTTTCCATGCGGAGGGAAAATACCCTAAGTTTAGACAGTTATTAAATATGATTGCGTAATAATAAATATATCGTGTCGGTAGGTTTTTTAATACTATGTTAGGTATTTCGTCAAAGCTGGCTGATTTTTTCCCGTTAAGTTTGCGAAAAGTGAGTCTTAACTTAATTGTGCTTGTAAAGAAGTTTTCTGGGATGTGTGAACTATTGGGGTTGT
>NW_015376384.1:0-238 GCF_001272555.1 Dufourea novaeangliae | reverse complement strand
GCTCATAGAATTTCTGGTCCTTATCAGCAAAAAACTGAACCAAGTGCGACTTAAGGTCATCATTATTTGTAAAAGTTTTACCATTCAAAAAGTTTTGCAAACTTCGAAATAAATGGTAATCAGATGGTGCCATGTCAGGGCTGTATGGGGGATGCGACATCACTTCCCAAACAAACTCCAATAATTTCCCACTAGTTACTAAAGATGTGTGAGGCCTTGCATTATCATGGTGGAACAC
>NW_015376383.1:0-238 GCF_001272555.1 Dufourea novaeangliae | reverse complement strand
TTTCTACTTATCACCTACTCGTGTTTTAGATGAATATTCAAGCACAGTTTTCTCGAAAATGAACCCTCGAACGAAAAAAATTTATTCTTTCTTTTCTACTTATTTGTTCTTATAGAATCACCCCCTGGTAATTGTTTTACCTTACCTGAGACAACGCGTATTTGGTATCGTCTGTGCCTAACAAATTGCTAAATAATAGTCAACGATCATATCACGCTGAAAGCACCAGTTCTCGTCC
>NW_015376382.1:0-238 GCF_001272555.1 Dufourea novaeangliae | reverse complement strand
GCGTGGCGACCCTTCTGGGTAGCCTTATGCCCAATCTCGGGGGACCAGATGAGAAGGTACGCCACCTATACATGGGGGTGGTGCGGGCCATGGCCCTATACGGTCATCCCGTATGGGCCCACGATGTGGTGGCCAGCCGGCGCTGCCGGCTGCTATTGCGGCGCGTGCAGCGCCATATGGCCATCCGCGTCGTGAGGGGCTACCGCACCATCTCGCATGAGGCGGCGGTCGTCCTGGC
>NW_015376381.1:0-238 GCF_001272555.1 Dufourea novaeangliae | reverse complement strand
GAGCCACTGCGCGCGCCGCCGCCGACGTCGCACAGGCGGAGCCAGCGCCGCCCCCGGCGCCGGTCTCTCCTCCGCGAGTGGAGGGCGAGGCGTATCCCCGCGTGCCCGGCGAGTTGCCGGCCGCGGGGCGCACGCCCGCCCGCGCGGAGATGGGGAGTGTCGTGGAGAGGCACGATAAGTGTCTCTTCGCGGCCTTCGAGGCGCGCCTCATGGCGTGCCTCGACGGCCTGGGGGTCGG
>NW_015376380.1:0-238 GCF_001272555.1 Dufourea novaeangliae | reverse complement strand
CCTGAAACGATCACAGATCGTTCGTCCAATTATTTCATTCGCCGTACACCAAAAAAGTGCAACAAAAAAAAAAATCATTAAATTGGAATTAAAAGGGGAAACTTTTTTAATTTGAGACACCACGTGAATGTAAAAAAGGCAATATTAAATTCCAGTCGATATGAACTGTGCTGGGCGATTGTGAGTGCTTTTCGTCGTACACGGGAAACCGAGAAAAAGTACGGGAAACGGTAAATTG
>NW_015376379.1:0-238 GCF_001272555.1 Dufourea novaeangliae | reverse complement strand
GTCGCGCAATCTCCTCGCGGCTATTGAAATTTCCAGCGGATCCGTGCGATGGAGGGTGGGAGGTATCGAGGAGTCTCCGAAGGCCGGGTGTACCCAGCGGCGCAGCCGACCTATATGCGTCCCTTGCACACGTAAACGCACACACATACACCTGTCTGGATGTGGTACATAGGTGGTAGCAAGGGTCCAACGAGAAAAGAGGGGGTGTTGGTAAGGGGTGGGTTTGGTTGGTCCGTGG
>NW_015376378.1:0-238 GCF_001272555.1 Dufourea novaeangliae | reverse complement strand
ACCAAACACGCGTCAGAACCGGATGTTGGTGGGTTTCTGGTGAATTTTTCGTGGTATATTTTACGGTTATACAGGGTGTAACAAAAGTGTTCTAGATCCTTGAAATGGGTCACCCATGAGGTGATTTGGAACAAGTTTGTTTTTAGGAAAAATGGTATCCGCGGCTTTGTTAACAAGATATTACCGAAAAACACCGATCAATCAGAGCCCTGCAATTTGAGACACGAATATCTGATAA
>NW_015376377.1:0-238 GCF_001272555.1 Dufourea novaeangliae | reverse complement strand
CAGTGTGCGAAGAGTTTGCCGTGTCTTTATACCCCACTTCTCTCAACAAGAGTAGACAATCTGAAAATTCTTCGAGCAAAAACTTGACGAAAGAACAATAACTCATAAAATTCGCAAGGAATTGCGACTATAAAAACCTGGATTCTTTCATGGCCAAAATTAGATGAGACCAAATTTTTTTTTAGAAATGACTACCAATTCAAAGGTGTGGTTTTAAAGATTCACCCTTGAAAGCTGT
>NW_015376376.1:0-236 GCF_001272555.1 Dufourea novaeangliae | reverse complement strand
ATTAAAATAAATCAAAATAAAACACATGTAATTAATATAAATCAAAATAAAGCACATAGAATAGAAACAATTCAAAATAAATACATATAATTAAAATAAATCAAACTAAATACGTATTATTAAGATAATTCAAAATAAATCACATATAATTTATATAAATCAAAATAAATACGTATAATTAAATTAAAATAAAACACATAATTAATATAAATCAAAATAAATACATATAATTAAAA
>NW_015376375.1:0-238 GCF_001272555.1 Dufourea novaeangliae | reverse complement strand
TGTTGTCTAAATAGATTGATTTAATATCGATATTTTCGACTTCAAAATAGCAAGATACAACATTATTATTTAATTATTATTTTGTAATTTTCTAGTGTCCACCATGGAAGCTATTTACGACACAACCCAACATTTTCGAACTCACAAAGATATGGGGGATAATACCGTTCCGGATGTGGAGTATTCACACATCACCATCCCATTCACAAAACTAATAATTCCAACAAAGCCCTACAAA
>NW_015376374.1:0-238 GCF_001272555.1 Dufourea novaeangliae | reverse complement strand
AACGAGAATCATGCATTCCTTAAGTTTCACGATCAGCCAATTCGATGGCGAGTGGACAGTGTAGTAATCGTTGCTCTATGATCCCCGAAAGCATCAAGATAAAGGGAGGGGGCTTAATGTTATTCCGTGGGATAGCGGTTCGTTTCGACGACGAGACTCTTCGTTATTCCGAGCAAGGTGGCAATTAGTTGCGACTCTTTACAACGGTTCGCGTTAAAACGAGTTGAAAACGAAACGA
>NW_015376373.1:0-237 GCF_001272555.1 Dufourea novaeangliae | reverse complement strand
AACGCAGAAATATAGGTCAGATATTGTTTTACATATCCACGAAATTTTATTAAAATTCGCGTGAAAACACTTCGCGTGCTCCTACAACAAAACAAAAATCACAAATTTGAATTACGTATCTTCAATTATATCACAAAAAATCTGAAATTCATCATTTTCTCGAATTTCGTAATTTTACTATTAAACGCAGAAATGTAGGTCAAATATTTTTTTACATATCCACGAAATTTTATTAAA
>NW_015376372.1:0-237 GCF_001272555.1 Dufourea novaeangliae | reverse complement strand
TCCAGCTTCGAGCGACTAACCAGTCGTCCGTTAAGAAAAGATGGAGATCCAGGTGAAGAAGGTAAGCTAAATACATTCACGGGACGTTCGATTAAAAATATCGTGCTCGCGATTTTCCAGATCTGGTTGCCAAAATAGCAAACTATTCTGAAACTATGCCGAACGGTTACGTTTAAAAAAAAAAAGAAACCGGTGCTCGATCGCCCGAACACCTTTTCCCATCTCTCCTTCATTCCA
>NW_015376371.1:0-237 GCF_001272555.1 Dufourea novaeangliae | reverse complement strand
TCTGGATTATAGTTTGTGATGTTTTGTGACGGGTTTGTTATTAGGTCATCACTAGATTGTGGACTTTATGCATTTATAGCCTATAGGGCTCTGTGAAATGCAATGGAAAACGAAACTTTCATCGGATCTAATGAGTTGTTTATTTTATTCTGAACCTAATAAGATACTTAAGAAGGAAATAAATTTCTATGATTGCTCCTGTATTTATACATTACTTTAGAAATTTTTATTTTGCAT
>NW_015376370.1:0-237 GCF_001272555.1 Dufourea novaeangliae | reverse complement strand
AATCGCGCGGTTCTTTACAATTCGTGGGTGGTGAACTGAAAATGGTAATTATTCGATCGCGTGGAACCGTGGTGGCGGAAATGTGTGCTGACAAGGGATCTACGGTAAATCGAAAATTCCAATTTTTTTTTTCGAATTTTGCAGGCCTTAGTGGATTTCAATAGAATCAGATAATTTTTTTTTTATTACTTTTTGGTTTTTTAGGGTGAAAGCACTCAATGTGTGTTTTTCTGTGTA
>NW_015376369.1:0-237 GCF_001272555.1 Dufourea novaeangliae | reverse complement strand
CGGTCTCGCAGAAGGAGGACACCGCCCTCCACGACCTCTCGCTCCCCACCATGGCCGCAACCAAGGCCAGGAGCGAGAGGTCTCCCCCTACCGCTGTACGGAGAGCCCGCCTTTCCCTGGCAAAGGCCGGGCACTCCTCCAGCACGTGCTGCGCGGAGTCAACCAGTGATGCCAGACAGTGATGCCAGAATCGTGGTACTGTTTACCCCCACCACTCTCCCACTCCGACGTACCATC
>NW_015376368.1:0-237 GCF_001272555.1 Dufourea novaeangliae | reverse complement strand
TACACCGAGGACGGCTTAAAAAAAGGTCGATACTTGTGAATTTTTTAAGGAGAATCTAGTACATTTTTTTTGTCCTGTTTTTTCTATTGTATTGACAATATATTGAACAATTTTTACAAATATTTACATAAGAGAATAACCAAAAATGACAGTGTTACAGTCAGATTTACGGACCCCCTTTTTTGGTAACGATTTGTGGTACCAATCAGGATTTTCATAAGATTCATTTGAAACATA
>NW_015376367.1:0-237 GCF_001272555.1 Dufourea novaeangliae | reverse complement strand
GGGTTAATGAACCAACTCTGTTTGGATTCTACAGATATTCGATAATTATTAAACGATATCTATATTAAAATGAAGTTTAGCTTGTGAACTGGCAATTATCGGATCTCTGCCATTTATCGCGATTTACAATATGATTGTATTTGTATCCTGTATACAGTAATTCACAGAACAATGGAATTTTTTGATTCTGTGTAAGGTTGCATGTTTCGAAGAAGTTCCGTAACGAACAACAATATT
>NW_015376366.1:0-237 GCF_001272555.1 Dufourea novaeangliae | reverse complement strand
AAAAGACCATTCCGGAATTGACGCGGTGCCTAGAATCACTTACGGTAGAAATAGCTAATAGCTTAAAAGCGGGGAAGGACAAGAAACGGCCCGTCGGTCGGGAAGGGGCGAGAGAGACGCACAACCGTTTCGATTCGGACGCATGTTTTCGATGCGGCAAAAGAGGTCATAAACGATTTAATTGTCCCAATTTAGAAAATAAGGGAACGAAAGGGATTAGTAAGGGGTCACAAGGGA
>NW_015376365.1:0-237 GCF_001272555.1 Dufourea novaeangliae | reverse complement strand
AGGCCTCCACCGCCGGGTCGCGGTCCCGTCTACGACGGGCCCGGGTGAAGCGACGCCGCGCCGGGTTGCACGTGCAACGAAGCTCGGCGATGGCGTCGCTTCACCAGTACGAGGCCCGCCTCGGGGCCCTCCTGGCCCGGGGCATGGCGGCGTCACACGCCGTCGTCAATGCATCCCGGAGCCATTCGGCCTCCCGATCGACGTCCGCGACCGGCCCGGCCGGAGTCTCCGGCCAGG
>NW_015376364.1:0-237 GCF_001272555.1 Dufourea novaeangliae | reverse complement strand
TGTATTTAACAAAATTAATAAATAGTATAAAGCATTAAATAATAATACGGCACACAGCCCACCTGCCATTAAGAATGAACCAAATCGAACCGAATGCATCCGAAGCTAACCGATGTACCTCGCGAGCAAACTCGACTACCACTAGAGAAAAAGTAGTATTGGGAAAGGGCCTCTTACCATTTGGTATCGGAAATTATTACAATTTATGCCAAATTAACATTCGATTTAACATTTATT
>NW_015376363.1:0-237 GCF_001272555.1 Dufourea novaeangliae | reverse complement strand
AAAATGATATTTATTTGGGGAATATAAACATCATAAATAAACGAGAGCGGGAGAGCGAGCCGCGGTATCGGTGCTCTCAGTCGGTCCAACACGCTAGTGACGTTCGTCACACAGTTCATTGACCTAGACGTGTACGCAACAGGAACAAACCTGCGTACGTCCAATACATCACAGAGCGTTAGCTTCCTCACTTTCTCGTGAGCCGTCGCGGAGGGTGGGCGCGCGTCTCATACTCGT
>NW_015376362.1:0-237 GCF_001272555.1 Dufourea novaeangliae | reverse complement strand
TATCAATTACCTTTGCTTCGTATTACACAACAATTTCAGTTGAAAATGTGTCGAGGCCACTGTTCACTGCTATCTCGAAATGAAGTATATAAAACTTTCTAAAGTGGATTTAATCTTCCTTCCCTTCTGGACTTTCAGCGACTCGAATCCAATCTTTACAATCCCAGTTTCTCTTTATTGGACAGAGTGTAAATATACGCAGTACAGTAATGTCCCGATAAGTGTGAATGCCTCGGT
>NW_015376361.1:0-237 GCF_001272555.1 Dufourea novaeangliae | reverse complement strand
GGGGAAGGATTGAAAGTTCTGTGACAGGTATTCTCATACTTCCAACCGGTGGGATTCCATTGTTATCGCGGAATCGCTGCTTCTCGCTGTTTCATTCATATATTGATTGGCTCTTTTTTTTTTTGTTCCGACGATCTTTGTGTGCCTCTCGTAACTAAACCACGAATATTCATACACCCAAATTGGGTTGGAAATCTTAACCCTTTGACGCTCAGTGTTGCACCTGTGCTGCACTTA
>NW_015376360.1:0-237 GCF_001272555.1 Dufourea novaeangliae | reverse complement strand
AATTACCTTGATGCACAGCTGATCAACCTGCGATTTCGAAAATCCGCATTTTAACCTATTGTAGATTCTAGGAGCGATCGAAAATGTTTGACAAGACGGGAACAAAGGGAGACGGATAAACGGCTACCGAGTAACCGTACTCCGTCTCTCGGAAAATTCGAATAGCTACCGGGCGGAGATCTGCGGTCGGACCTTTTCAATCGAATGAAGCGCTGCCTCGAGGAAATTGTAATTGTA
>NW_015376359.1:0-237 GCF_001272555.1 Dufourea novaeangliae | reverse complement strand
ATTCTTTTAATATGTATAACTGTCAATGGGTGTCGAAATGTGGTAAAATAGACATTCAAGATAATCAACACATTCGAAACTTTCGAAACATTCACGTTATTCAAAATATTCAAGATATTCAAGATATTCAAGTCGTTCAAGACACTCAAGACATTTGAGACTTCATTCAGGACCCTTAGTGCATTCAATATCTTCAAAGTACTAGAAACTGCGAAAACACCCATGGGACTCAGTATC
>NW_015376358.1:0-237 GCF_001272555.1 Dufourea novaeangliae | reverse complement strand
CTAAGCCCCAGCTCCCCATGTCCGCGCACGCGCCCGCCCCACCCCCGCAGGCCCAGCCTGCGAAGAGAGCGAGGCGGGACGCCTACGGAGGGACCTGCCCCCCGTCCACGTCGGCAGAGCCGGCCGTGCAGGTCCCCCGACCACGTCCACGGGTTCGCCTCGCTCTCCTCCTCGCTCGACGAGCGGGATCGCGCGCCTCGCGGTCCCGCTCGTCGTCCTCCTTCCGCGAGATGACGG
>NW_015376357.1:0-237 GCF_001272555.1 Dufourea novaeangliae | reverse complement strand
CTCCCCACCATGGCCGCAACCACGGCCGGGAGCAAGAGGTCTCCCCCTATCATTAGACGGAGTGCCCGCCTTTCCCTGGAAAAGGCCTCCAACACGTGCTGCGCGGAGTCAACCTCCACGCTGCACTGGTGGCACTCTGCCATCGCCTCGGCTCCTATTTTACGCAGGTACTCACCGAAGCATCCGTGCCCGGTGAGCACCTGCGTGAGCCGGTAGGATAGCCTGCAGTGCCGACGG
>NW_015376356.1:0-237 GCF_001272555.1 Dufourea novaeangliae | reverse complement strand
GCATCATTTTGCGGGAGAAAAGGTACAAGAAGGGTTATTTAGATTAAAATACGTTCCGACGAACGACTACCAAGCAGATATCTTTACGAAACCTCTATTCAGAGAACAATTTTGTCGCATAAGCAATTTGCTGAACCTTAGGCCAAGGATGTGATAGTAAGGCAGTTTCTTTTCTTTTTTATGTATGATATGATAGATTAATTGTTGCGTTACAAATTTTAACCAGTGCGAAACGGC
>NW_015376355.1:0-237 GCF_001272555.1 Dufourea novaeangliae | reverse complement strand
AAGAACTTAACGGTTCTTAACGAGCATTGATATTTTACCGAGTCTGAAATCGATACCCGTCGAACACTTTTATTCTCCGTTCGAATATTAGACGCTTCCATAGAATCCTGATCCAGAGATGCTTTTTACATGCGAAACGTTCGATGGAATTTGTCTATACCATGAAAACGATCGGTTCTCGAACGACAATTAACACCTAACTCCACACAGGTTAATACTATTTGTAGGTTGGCCAGC
>NW_015376354.1:0-237 GCF_001272555.1 Dufourea novaeangliae | reverse complement strand
TCGCATCTAGAGGAGGAGGGCGAGGCGCGCCGGGGGTCGGCGGCTGGCCGCCGCCCCGGCCGCAGAGGGGCCTGGTGCCCCCTGAGTCCTCCCTCTTCTCGGCCGGTCGCTGGGCGACCGGCGCGATGCGGCGACCCCGCACGATTGGCGACGACGGGCCCTCGGGCTCGCCTACCTGTTGCGGGGTCGCCGGGCATGTGGGGGTGTGGCTGACACCCCAGCCCTAGAAGTGCCCGC
>NW_015376353.1:0-237 GCF_001272555.1 Dufourea novaeangliae | reverse complement strand
CCACAGCAGTACCTTTTTTCTTATTTCTGATTATAGAACGTTGACTGCATTTGTCTACTATAGTGGACGTATTACGAACATACAAACGAAATACGTGTTTTTAACAAAAGAAGTTTTTACATCGTTTCTCTATTGTTTAGGAATTACTCAAAGAATCTATGAGTCTACGATTGGTAAAACATGTTTCTGATATTAGTAACCCATTGACAAAATTGATGTCCTGTACAGTAGACAAAG
>NW_015376352.1:0-236 GCF_001272555.1 Dufourea novaeangliae | reverse complement strand
GCACGATTAAGAGTCCTCCAAGAATTTAATTAAAAATAATTTCGGTTTATACAGACTTTCGGTAACAAATTATATTTTCAGTAGTTAGAATAGTTTAAGTGGGCTTGAGAAGTTAGAGTGTGCTACTGTGTACAGTCATAAATATAATCATACTCCCTTTGTGTGTTAGGCTTCATTGAGTACGGACAAAATTCATTTGTTCCACTTGCTGATGTTTTCAAATACCTACTGTATTA
>NW_015376351.1:0-235 GCF_001272555.1 Dufourea novaeangliae | reverse complement strand
CGAATTTAACGGCCGAATTTAACGGCCGAATTTAACGGGCGAATTTAACGGGCGAATTGTACGGGCGAATAGTACGTGTGTCAATGTGGGGTCCAATGACCCAGCCGCGAGCGGGGCCTTCCGGGTCGATGTGGGGTCCAAAGACCCCGCCGTGAGCGGGGCCTTCAGGGTCCGATGTGGGGTCCAATGACCCCGCCGCGAGCGGGGCCTTCAGGGGTCGATGTGGGGTCCAATG
>NW_015376350.1:0-236 GCF_001272555.1 Dufourea novaeangliae | reverse complement strand
CAACTTAAGGCTGTTCTTTGTGTTCGTGTTTTCCTCGTAGCCCAAATTTTTTAAATAAGGTAAATCGCAAATTTCCTCTGGTTCCATGAGGCCCGCCTAAATATATATATATATGTATGTATGTATGTATATTGCTACCACATACCTATATTATATGTTTAATGTATACAGGTAAAAACACAGACTGAAGATAAAGAAAACGATAGAAAAAAGGAAAATACCCTTATTAATTCTTT
>NW_015376349.1:0-236 GCF_001272555.1 Dufourea novaeangliae | reverse complement strand
CCGCGTGATTCCCACACGGTTCAAAGTCGTGAAATCGTTCGATATCACCTAATTTTGTACTTTCCTCGGAGGGTGGGGAAGACCACCCCGTTTGCACGGATCATGATCTCGCTGCGAATAGTTAGCAGTGATATCCGTTTGGGTACACTATGCAGGCCAGTGACTCTGATTGCTTTTTTTAGAAAACGACAGTCAT
Organism: Dufourea novaeangliae; assembly: GCF_001272555.1. Taxonomy (NCBI): domain Eukaryota; kingdom Metazoa; phylum Arthropoda; class Insecta; order Hymenoptera; family Halictidae; genus Dufourea; species Dufourea novaeangliae. The sequence goes on along the minus strand of NW_015376349.1, from coordinate 40 downwards.
CAATCTAGTCGACGTCTCCGTGCAAACATTGGTTGAATCA
>NW_015376348.1:0-236 GCF_001272555.1 Dufourea novaeangliae | reverse complement strand
AGTGGGGCACTGATACGCGTGTGAGCAAAGAGTATGTGTACCTGCCAACGTGGGGTTCGTCGCAGAGGCGTCCTGGCGCACGGCGTCGCTGGTAATTGCAGCCCCGCCGAGATTGGTACTGTAGTCTTCGAGAAGTACGTAGCACAGTAATAGCCGTGCCACCCTCATTCTGAAAGTGGAAGAAAACGAAACCTGAACAATAATAATGACTCCCCCGCTCTTTCTCTATCCCCCCC
>NW_015376347.1:0-235 GCF_001272555.1 Dufourea novaeangliae | reverse complement strand
ACCTAAATCTTGTCGTGGTGGGAGTGAACTCACAATGTAACGATGGGAAACTACTTGGGGGTATAGGAAGCCCTTTCCGAAAAATTCTGTCAGTCGGTTAGCAATCCGGAGACAGAGATGTTCAGTTCACGGGAGTATTACGCAATGTTATGGTGGTATGTACAGAATAATTGATATGCGGGTGTTGCTGTGCAAGTGTTTGGTTACGTAAAACATCTGAAAAATTGAAAACAAT
>NW_015376346.1:0-236 GCF_001272555.1 Dufourea novaeangliae | reverse complement strand
AGACACTGTCGCGGAAGGTTCGTAGAGTGACAAAGCTACCTGTGTTTATTATCAACGACGGGGAATTAGGACAATGAAGGCGTTGGGACCAGAAGTATAAAAGTATTTACCTCGTGGTCCGAAGAGTCAGTCTCGGGTGAACTTCTGAGTGACACACAAGTGAGTGCATTTATTGTTTCCTTTTTCCGATTTCTCGACTCTTCTTCTACAACGTGAGTACAAGTACACTAGTAGGT
>NW_015376345.1:0-236 GCF_001272555.1 Dufourea novaeangliae | reverse complement strand
TTATGTTATGATACTTACCGAATTCGTCTTGAAATCCTCTAACAGATAGGCGTAAAACAATTACAGGTGTATTTGCAGAAAATTGAAGGTGACCTTGAAAAATCACGAAAGAAAAAGGTGACAAAAAATTTGCTGTAATCAAGTTAAAGCTCTCTTAAAACCATGGTATACCTGATAAAAACATTTTCGATAGGACTGCTAATAACAGAGTAATCTCTACTGATCACGATTCGTGG
>NW_015376344.1:0-236 GCF_001272555.1 Dufourea novaeangliae | reverse complement strand
ACTTAACTTTTTTGCTGTTTTGGATGCTCGAGTCGCCTATCCTGATTTCCATTTTCTGAATGTGTTTTCTGCCGGTTAACAGGATGAACTCCGTTTTTTCCCCTGCCAGCCGCATGTCCTCCATTTGGAACCATTTTTCAATGTTTTTGATGGCTGAGTTCATTTTTTTAGTGATGTCAATGGAGTCTTTTCCTTGTAATATGAGGGCTACGTCGTCCGCGTACCCTATTACATGG
>NW_015376343.1:0-236 GCF_001272555.1 Dufourea novaeangliae | reverse complement strand
TTTTGGACCGGCCATTTCGGTATTTATTGAAATAGATGATTGCAGGTACATCAACAGGTACTTCCTACCGAGGACCGAGTACTTTCCGCAACAGGGCTCGTGTTGAAAATACAGTAAAGTCGCCCTAACTGCACGAAAGTCGCGACCACACGCGTGAAGATCTTCGCGTGCAATTAGGGCGACTTTATTCTACTTTTTCATTTCTGATAGGTATGATACCGATCGTATATTAAATT
>NW_015376342.1:0-236 GCF_001272555.1 Dufourea novaeangliae | reverse complement strand
CCGAGCCGTCCCCGGCGGTCCGCCTCCGCCCGCGCCCCCGCCAGCGCCGTTGCCGGCCCCGCCCTCGACCCCGCGAGGTGCGGTTGGAGCGTCCCCCTGCGTGCCCGGCGAGATGCCGGCCACGGGGCGCGCGCTCACTGTGGCCGACGTCGAGGGTGTTGTGGAGAGGGGCGTGGGGCACCCCTTCGCGGCCCTCGAGGCGCGCATTGTGGCGTGTCTTGACGGCCAGGGGGCCG
>NW_015376341.1:0-236 GCF_001272555.1 Dufourea novaeangliae | reverse complement strand
ATGATTGACGGGCGCGTGCCGAACGCAGTCCCCCCACTACTTGAACTTGTAGGTAGGTCCTTCTCAAGAGGTTTGTAATACGTGCGATGGAAACAGACTAACAGACGACCGTAGACGAGGACGCACGTCTACGGTCTAACGGCATTGGCCAAGACGCGAAGAGTGAGAGAGACACAAGTGCCGTAAATGTCTCGCGATCGCGACAACACCGCGAAAAGTCGGGCCTACCTCCCAGG
>NW_015376340.1:0-236 GCF_001272555.1 Dufourea novaeangliae | reverse complement strand
AACTGAGAATAAAGTTTCTCAATGATTACGTTCTAATATCACAATACTCATGGAATATTAAAGGGAATTAAATAAATAATAAGAAATGAATACTTTCAAGTAGATATTTGACAAATACAGCGGACTATTTTGGTATTTTTATTTTAACAAGATTATAAACTGGATATTCTTCCTGCAGATTTCATGCCCTAGCGTCTTCGTTGTTTGAAAATTACTTTCTTTTCTAGGATAGTGCA
>NW_015376339.1:0-235 GCF_001272555.1 Dufourea novaeangliae | reverse complement strand
GTTAAATTCTTTTCCGTAAAATAAGCCTATCGGTAGGGTGATGCGGTTCATATTAACGTAATAATAACCCACTGGAGACAGCGGTGCGCCCCGGTTCAGGTAAAAGAACCGGGCGCTCCACTATTACAGACGACTGACGGTATCGTTAACGCTCCAGACTATTTCAATGAGGTTAAAAGCTATATCAAAGTGTCAATGATTTACGGAAAAGAGTTCAACGAATACGGTAGTATTT
>NW_015376338.1:0-236 GCF_001272555.1 Dufourea novaeangliae | reverse complement strand
ACAAAAGAAACGTACAAGACATACTTCATCCAACGTAATATTACAGAGGTGGAATTTTCGGATTGTTCGCAACAAACGGAATATTACGAAGCTAGCCCGTAAGGGATTAAAATATTAGGATCATAATGTAGATCTAGTAAATATGAAATATTCAAGAATCTTGCAAGTACCACTGTCACAAAGACCCATTTCAAAATCCACTTCAAAATCCACGTTTCTGAATCTCCTCTAATTGC
>NW_015376337.1:0-235 GCF_001272555.1 Dufourea novaeangliae | reverse complement strand
GTCCGGCGCGCCCGACGTTGGTCCTGGGGGACTTCAACGCGAAGTCCACCCTGTGGGGAAGCCTGGGACCGACGCGCGGGGGGATGCCGTGCAGGAGTGGGCGGCGGGACTGTTACCGTTTTAGTGTCAATATCCGACGTTACCGATAAAGCATGAATTCTGGGTATTATCTGCACAAATGAAGTGTTATTCCATTCATATTGTGTGTATCTATATGATTTGACGGGAAAAAAAA
>NW_015376336.1:0-235 GCF_001272555.1 Dufourea novaeangliae | reverse complement strand
AGTGTGAGTGGGGACAGTAGCTAGCATCGTTAAGGGTACCTGTCTAGCAGGATTGGGGATAGCTACTTGCTATAAACAGCGACAGTGGTCTAGTGTGGGTGGGGCAAAAGCAAACGTCATTGAGGATGAGTCTAGCAGTAGTGATGACAGTGGTCTACTGTAAATGGAACATGTGGCCTAGTGTGAGTGGAGATAGTAGCTAGTGTCATTGACAATGTTAGCCTAACATCAGTGG
>NW_015376335.1:0-234 GCF_001272555.1 Dufourea novaeangliae | reverse complement strand
AATTTTTTCCCTGCTCCTCGAGGGAAACAATGTACATTGTACTTTCCAACTCGAAGCAACGGGTACGGTGGTGGTCCTCTTTATTTCGGACATTCTCAAGCCGATGCACGTGATGTCTGTTTCCTATCTGGAAGCAGTAGGTACCCTGGCAATAAATTAACGGGCTACGCGCCTTGATGAAACTGCGCGACGGTTCTTTCCTTGCACTTCTGCAAAGCACGTGTTATCCTAGAA
>NW_015376334.1:0-235 GCF_001272555.1 Dufourea novaeangliae | reverse complement strand
ACCGTAAAGATCTCTTTCAGCCGATACGTTGACCTACACTACTGTGACTTCTATTTAGTATTTTCACTTGAATCCGATCTTGCACGCTACGAATTTGAATAGTGTGAATGGTTTCATTTATAATCTGTTGGTAATAACATGTATCGATATTGTCCCTCGAACGATTCCTATCGTTAATCAAGGAACAGCGGCGGTCGAATCGTTGACTCGTACTACTTCGCATTATCCATAGCCT
>NW_015376333.1:0-235 GCF_001272555.1 Dufourea novaeangliae | reverse complement strand
GGGTTAGTGTAAAATAATTGGGACAGGTGAGGTCCACTATACCGAGTCCTTCCGGGTGGCGGTTCAGGATTCAAGTCAAACAATGACTCTGACGGGGATCCCAACATTACAAGACACTATATTTGATCACTCCATTAAACCACCTTACACATACCTGACAGAAGACTCAAAAGAAATCATTTTTTAGTTACAATAGACCGATGAATTCATTTTTTCTTCTCCTCCCTGCTACCTA
>NW_015376332.1:0-235 GCF_001272555.1 Dufourea novaeangliae | reverse complement strand
TAGTCTCCCGGAAGAGGAGATAGTCCCGCAATTGGAACTACCGTGGGCGTGTTACCCGGGGATACTATTTCCCTCGACTTTCCAACCCGTCCAACTTTTTTAGGCCCGGGCCACATGGAGCTGGAGAAATACTCATGCAGGGGGTGGAGAGTCACTAGGATCGTCCCATCCTTATCTAATATATTAGCTAAAGGAGTGTGAACGTCGGGGCAACCGATCCTTCGTCTCCATAATT
>NW_015376331.1:0-235 GCF_001272555.1 Dufourea novaeangliae | reverse complement strand
AGGTCAGAGTGTTACGTAGGAGCCCGAAGACCCCTACGCACCCCTCGCTGCGAAAACCTGATCAAGCCTCGCCCCCCAGCCTCGCCCCCCTGTGTCAACACGACCTACACCAATAACGACGGCGACGACGGCGCGAGGTGAGACCGCTAGAGTTTTGCACATTACAAGTGATACGCATCAAAAATATTTCAAGGACGCTTTGCTGAACGACCATCCGGTCAAGTGTTACGTCGAT
>NW_015376330.1:0-235 GCF_001272555.1 Dufourea novaeangliae | reverse complement strand
ATTGTTGAAACCGCGAACAAATCGAACAAGTTGATATCCGGGGTACACATTTCCGATCGAGGCTGTGCAAGTGACACACTCGTGACACTGATCGTACACTTTTCCCTCGGAACGAACGTTTGTTTGTAACGGCTGAGAATTCTTAATATTTTTGCCAATTTTTACATAATAAACATTTGACTACCCCGTCGTTTCCGATACTTTCGTTGCTCACTGTATATAAATAAAAATATAA
>NW_015376329.1:0-235 GCF_001272555.1 Dufourea novaeangliae | reverse complement strand
CGCCACAATGCGCGCCTCGAAGGCCGCGAAGAGGCGCCCCACGCGCATCTCCACAACCCTCTCGACGTCGGCCACAGTGAGCGCGCGCCCCGCGGCTGGCATCCCGCCGGGCACGCAGGGGGACGCCCAACCGCACCTCGCGGGATCGAGGGCGGGGCCGGATACGGCGCCGTGCTCAGCGGCAACGGCGCCGGCGGGGGCGCGGGCGGAGGCGGACCGCCGGGGACGGCTCGGG
>NW_015376328.1:0-235 GCF_001272555.1 Dufourea novaeangliae | reverse complement strand
TATCATTCAATTTAACATTTATTTCAATACTTGAAATAAATTTACTAAGTGGAAGGAGGCCCTTTCTCTACGTTACTTTTTCCCCTAGCGGAAGCCGAGTTTGCTCGATAGTACAGGTACATAGGTAAAGACAAATAATATACTTTCATGGAATAAATATTATATTTTTAAGAAGAAGCCCCATAATAGGTGACAGAAGTACTTTTTTCATTTCTTCAGTGCAATTTTATTAAGT
>NW_015376327.1:0-235 GCF_001272555.1 Dufourea novaeangliae | reverse complement strand
GGAGCCCTCCCTCCTCTCGGCGGGTCGCTGGGCGACCGGCGCGACGCGGCGACCCCGCACGATTGGCGACGACGGGCTCTTGGGCTCGCCTGCCTGTTGCGGGGTCGCCGGGCATGCGGGGGTGTATTGACACCCCTGCGTAAAAGTGCTCGCGCTGATGCCGCCGCCGGGTGGGGGGGGGGACGTTAGTTCCTCCCGGCGGTGTGCTTTCTTATTCCCTGTGTGGCGGGGAACA
>NW_015376326.1:0-235 GCF_001272555.1 Dufourea novaeangliae | reverse complement strand
AAGATAGATTACACTCATATACAGTTGGGAGCTGCGGAGTTGCCGAGCTCCACAAACTGAACGGCACAGGGGCAAAAGGGGTATTTCACTGACCAGTGGTTAGCACTGCAACACGTATGTCATTACTGCGTCAATACCACGTATTTATTCTGTTATCGTTCTATCTCACTTGATCTCGTGTGTCCCGTTCCACTCCGTCACGAACGAATTTAATCGAAGGGCTTCTCGGCAGCTC
>NW_015376325.1:0-235 GCF_001272555.1 Dufourea novaeangliae | reverse complement strand
ACGGCTATCCAAATAAAAAACAAGTAATAGTCCCTTTCATTTAAAAAAAGGGGGGTGGGTGCCTCCTCTCCCTTTCTAGGAAACTCGTGCCTAAATTTGTTGCACAAAAAAGTGGTAACCCCGTTGCACAGTTTAATTCAAAAGAAACTTCACTTCCATATCTGCAGTAATGTCAGACAAAATAACTCGTAACATTTTACGTGGGACACACTGTATATACACCGAGGGAGTGACT
>NW_015376324.1:0-235 GCF_001272555.1 Dufourea novaeangliae | reverse complement strand
ATCAGAACCGAAAGACAAACCGATCGAAAGGTGATTGAACCCATGCATTCAAGTCTCCTTGAGATGATATTATACAATGAAGCGGAGATAGAACGCGATAGGTGTGAACAAAATGCGTTAATGGTTTCCACACGGCTGTTAGTCACGGATAGAAACCCTGGGAAGAGCCTTGAATGGTGTCTATTTCACATTATTAGCGATGAACGTAAAAAGAGGAGAAAGTGACTCGAGTTGA
>NW_015376323.1:0-234 GCF_001272555.1 Dufourea novaeangliae | reverse complement strand
TGGCCAGGGAGGCGTGGCGGCGCCGGCTGGTGGACAGTGGCGCCGCCCGGCTGCGGGCAGTGGGGGCGGTCCTACCCGTGTTTGATGCATGGATGGACCGCCGCCACGGCCGATTGACGTTACGCCTGACGCAGGTGCTCTCCGGACATGGTTGTTTCGGGGAGTACCTGCCGAGGGTCGGTGCTGAGGAGACGCCTGGCTGCCACCAGTGCGGCGCGGAGCTCGACTCCGCGC
>NW_015376322.1:0-235 GCF_001272555.1 Dufourea novaeangliae | reverse complement strand
ATACATCCATCAGGATGTGGAGGTGGTCGCTCAGCGATTCCACCTCCTCCGCCACCCTCCACCACGTCACGAGACGCGCGGCAGCGGGCGTTGCCCATGACAAGTCCACAATGGACTCACCTTGCCACCGCACGCACGTGCTCGCGGACCCCCGGTTGAGCAACCGGAGGTACAGTCCTGCCGCCCACTCCCGCACGACATCCCCCCGCGCGTCGGTCCCGGGGCTTCCCCACAT
>NW_015376321.1:0-235 GCF_001272555.1 Dufourea novaeangliae | reverse complement strand
ATAATGTGTTGGCTGGACTTTTTTTTCCTCTTAGAGATTTTCTTCGATTTTTTCGCTTGCCTGATGTTGAGTTGTATTTTCCTCGACGCATTAACCAATGAATTGTCCGTAGGGTAAACGCAGTAATGAATGAACACTTAAGAGATTTTGTAAGTATTGAAGTCAAATTTCGAATGATAGTAATGTTAATAAATACTTGGCACATGAAAATTAGATTTTTGAATATCTATATCTT
>NW_015376320.1:0-235 GCF_001272555.1 Dufourea novaeangliae | reverse complement strand
GGGAAGTCCCTTATTGGTACACCTAGTAATATTATTATAGAAGTTTATGCAAGGTCAAAATTTAATCTAATTACTAAATTTAAAATTCGAAAGTAGTAACTACCAATAAGTACAAAACATTATATCGAAAGTGTTATGTTCGAGTAATAGATAAAAATTTGAAAGACAAAATTAGTAACTACCAATAAGTACAAGACATTATATCGAAAGTGTTATGTTCGAATAATAGATAAAG
>NW_015376319.1:0-235 GCF_001272555.1 Dufourea novaeangliae | reverse complement strand
CAAAGTGTGAAGTTTTAATAGGAATTTTTGATAATGACACCGAAGACTTTGAAACACGAGGATTCACTCCTGGATCCTTCGTTCTAGCAATAAATCGATTAATTTTTTATCGCAATAATTGGTACACATGATGGACATTTTGTCGTGGAAAGAGAGCCTTAGGAGAAGTATTACGTTTCTCAAGACGATGAGGAGAGGTTTAACTTCGATTTCTCTGATCGAACACACCACGAAT
>NW_015376318.1:0-234 GCF_001272555.1 Dufourea novaeangliae | reverse complement strand
AGATGTATTATAGTATTATCATAATTGATCAAATTCACTCTAACACTCTATATATGTAATGATCTGTAGTATTTCTTATCGTCCATTTACTCTATTCTGAAATCATTCTAGTACTATTCACCATAAAATAATATAATCATGCCCCGTAGCATTTTCTATGATCAATGTGTGTCAGAGGTGTCCAACTACTGCTCAGGAGCCATAAGCAATTTCGAGCCTCCCCTCCTGGGTCAC
>NW_015376317.1:0-234 GCF_001272555.1 Dufourea novaeangliae | reverse complement strand
CTTGTGCGATTACGTGATTTCCAGCACCTGCACGCAAAGTGGTCCCAGTCTCGGTCAGTCAAGGTATATATTCGAATTACCAATCGCGATTCGTTTGCACAACACTGGACCCACACATAAACACGATACGCATTTCTCATAATACACGAAAGTGTAAAGACGATCCTTCGATAGAATTGGAAAAATATTCAACCTTTCCGTATACTTACGTTACCGAAAAACTTCAGCCTTAAA
>NW_015376316.1:0-234 GCF_001272555.1 Dufourea novaeangliae | reverse complement strand
GCACACATGGGTTTTTTGTTATAAGCTATCAAATGAGTCATCACAAGTTGAATTTGGTTTAGGGGCGCATTTGACCCCCTTATTCGGCTATAGCCTTTGTGTTTTACTTTTTATAAGTTTCGTCCAAACATATGTACATACAGGTGCAAAATAAAATTGTGTTGCTTACACGTACATATGTACATATACTGCACACTTATATGTATATATTTGTACTTTTATATGAAACTGTTT
>NW_015376315.1:0-234 GCF_001272555.1 Dufourea novaeangliae | reverse complement strand
CTGTCCCCCTTCGTCCGCCATTGACCCCTGTCCACGGTATAGTACTCGTCAAGATATAGCGTGATCGTAAAATCATTCAAACGCAAAACTAACCATTTTGGACATAAAATCTACAGTATTAAAAACTACAATATTCCGTCGATCACTGTCTGACTGGTTCTACTCGATTCTTGTCAGGTTGTCGTCCTCACTACTTACGCACAACACCCTCCCCGGAACTGTGTGAAGATAGAC
>NW_015376314.1:0-234 GCF_001272555.1 Dufourea novaeangliae | reverse complement strand
AGCAGTTATGTCTATTCATATACAGGGTGTTCGCGGTAAATTGAACCAGTGCTTTTCTCGTAAACAATAAGTATTTAAAAAAAATGGAAGAGGAGGAACTTACAGTATATCTTATTAGCAACACGATAACCTATGTGATTTTTTTATATTTACTGTATTCTTCGAGAAACGAAAGTGACCTTCAGTTTTTTGAATGAAATGCTATATGTTTTTTAATCTAATATGAAAAGGTAA
>NW_015376313.1:0-234 GCF_001272555.1 Dufourea novaeangliae | reverse complement strand
GTCTGAACCCAATAAGTTACTTAAGAGAAAAAATAAATTTCTACATTTGCTCCTGTTTCTATAAATTACTCTAGAAAATGATATTTTGCATAAAAATCCGCAGTCTAGTAACCTTCCAAACATCCTTATACTTCGGTAACTTCGATTTATATTCATAGTACATCCTAAAGGTATATAAGTTATAACTGAATTTCGAATGAAAAAATATCCATGAAAAACTACGAAACTTTCTGA
>NW_015376312.1:0-234 GCF_001272555.1 Dufourea novaeangliae | reverse complement strand
TGGTTGTAATACTCATAGGTATTTACGAGATTCGTTGCATTTTGTGGACAAACGACGTGTTGCTGTATGGGGTTGGAGCTATGGAGGTTTTGTGGCTGCTCTTGCTTTGGCATATCCCGAACAAGATGTATTTCAATGTGGTATAAGCGTGGCGCCTATCGTGTCCTGGAAACTTTACGGTATATTATAATATTATAATAGTTTCCCTTTATGTACCATAGTAGGATGACGCAA
>NW_015376311.1:0-234 GCF_001272555.1 Dufourea novaeangliae | reverse complement strand
ATTTGTAGGCAAAAACACTAACCATATCCCAACTAACTCCCAACTGGTGGCTACCTTTGGCCAACTATAAATGCTAAAGAAATATATAAAAGGAAAGGTGGCGGGGAACAAAAACGTTCTAGCGATTCCGTTTCTGTTGTTTTAACATCAACCCCTATAATGCATCTGTTGTTCGCAGACGCGATGAAAAACCGAGCGCCGCCGGAAAGCATTACCGATCAATGCGTTCCGTTC
>NW_015376310.1:0-234 GCF_001272555.1 Dufourea novaeangliae | reverse complement strand
AAAATTATAATTAGCAATAAATTGACTAGGATTTACCCTTTCGGAAATTCACCTGCAGTTTGCGAACTTGTGTCACTAGGTCACTGAACCGATCCTAGTCATCGACGGCCGAAACGGTTTATGACAGTGTATCGCCCAGTTCGCAGGTGATCGCATGTATACCTCACCAGCCGAAGTAAAGGGTTGTAACGTCAAGTGCGTCCTGGTTATTCCACAGAATACGTACTCACTTCA
>NW_015376309.1:0-234 GCF_001272555.1 Dufourea novaeangliae | reverse complement strand
AGGGTTCGAGCAACGAACACGGAATAATTATCCTGAAAATCCTAACTAAAATAATTATTACTTGTTGCTCTTCTAACGGGCTACTTCTCTTTGATTCCTTTTCATTTCATTTTGCAATAAAAGTGACTCGACTTTATATTAATAAAAATTGAAAATCAAAGGTGGACTATATATTAATATTGTAGAATTTAGTTATTAAGACTCTAAGCAAGACTCTGCAATTAGATAAATGAC
>NW_015376308.1:0-234 GCF_001272555.1 Dufourea novaeangliae | reverse complement strand
ATTCGAGTGTGTCACTTAATCGACATACATTTATATTATAAGAACATTAATTAATTAATTAATTAATTAATTAATTAATGTTCTTATTATGTGCGACAAAGTTGCACGAACAATAATCGTAACTCTTATGTCTCACGCAACGTGATTGAAGAGTATAAGATTAAAAAAGAGATCTTTCTCGGATTTGTCTAAACAGAGTCTGGAGATTAGACTCGCGGCGCTAGAAAATATAAA
>NW_015376307.1:0-233 GCF_001272555.1 Dufourea novaeangliae | reverse complement strand
ACAATAACAATTCTATCATCCACTGTATTACGTGTTGACATAAAAATCGACAGATTCTTGTCAGATGGTGATTGGTATCGCTTTGATTGGCCGGGGTTTTTCGTTAATATCTCGTTAACAAAGCCTCGGACAACATTTTGCTAAGGAAAAACTTGTTTCAAATCATACCCCGAGTTTCCCATTTCCGGGTCCTTCAACATTTATGTTACACCCTGTAGTACGACTGTTTCGCA
>NW_015376306.1:0-234 GCF_001272555.1 Dufourea novaeangliae | reverse complement strand
ACCTCACTAAACTCTTAATAATATGTACAATAAACAAATGTCTGATTAAAAAGATACTAATCGGTAGTGTTCTTCTAAGTTATCAGTGCAATTTTTTATAATATCTTACTAATTATAATTTTTATGCGTAGACTTACACGTAATACGTCTGAAGGCAGAGATGGGCAAGGGTTTATATGAATAAAAGATGATGCTTGAAATTATGTACATAAGTTTATTCGCAATGCATCTTCC
>NW_015376305.1:0-234 GCF_001272555.1 Dufourea novaeangliae | reverse complement strand
TTTACGATGGTCTGAAGCATTTCTCCCTATACGATTATTGTCCCAGCGCGGTCTCCTGTTTGGTACGAGAATCGAGAGGAGTCTGTATATACATTGTACAAAATGAATCGTTAAAGTATATAAGAATTACTTTAATTTTTAAGCTGACAGTTATAATCTATTTCTTCATATAATTAATTCTTCTTGTTTAATGTATAGAGCTATTTTCTTTAATGAAAAGAATGTTAAATAATA
>NW_015376304.1:0-234 GCF_001272555.1 Dufourea novaeangliae | reverse complement strand
ACATAGATGCGTGCAATGTTGTTATTCACTTTCATAAATGAATTCATGAAAAATCAATTGATGGTACAGTTTCCATAAGATCATCATTCTTACAATTAGTAACAATTCTATTCAATCACGTGAGTATTCAATGCAGTCTCATGATTTTTTTACATGATCTGACAATGAGTAGGTCGAGGAAGATAAGTATGATCGTATGTGCAACTAATTACTAATTATCTATTACCCTTACTT
>NW_015376303.1:0-234 GCF_001272555.1 Dufourea novaeangliae | reverse complement strand
GGCTGTTGGTCTGGGAAAAATCACCTGAACTGTGAAGGACAGTGAACGATTGCGTCGGCTGTAATTTTTAGCCACCTTGTTACAGAATTTATAAGATTGTGCACTGTATAAAATGGTGGTAGAAATGCTGCGTGTAACGTAGGTCCACTCGAGGATTCTATGGGAGAGAAGTGTCGCGTGTGAGTTGACGTCTTCTATTAAGTCTGTAGTTAGTATAGCGTTCTACAATATACA
>NW_015376302.1:0-233 GCF_001272555.1 Dufourea novaeangliae | reverse complement strand
TTAACCTTTTATTTATTAACAGGAACTAACTAGATTTAATTTCTACTAAGTGCGGAAATCGCATGAAAGTTAATCTTTTATTTGTTAAACACAAACTAACCTAACCTAACTCCTGTCACCTTCCACGGAATGAAACCTAACCGCAATTTTAAACATTTGGAAAACGTTTTTTATACGTCTTTTAAGACATTACCATAGCGTTTTTAAAATCTCTTTAAACGTTCCCAAAACGT
>NW_015376301.1:0-234 GCF_001272555.1 Dufourea novaeangliae | reverse complement strand
CTCAATTCGGGAACGTATAAAGTATTTTCAAGTTTGATTGACTTGCCTTGATTGCCATCCGTTGTCATGACGCTCACGTCGCCTTTTGCGATTATTTGAGCTGTCGCATTACTGGCTAGTCTCAATCCGCTGTGTGTTTCCTCCGGGTTCGTGAATAAACTTTTGTCGTTGCATAGGTGGGATGTGCATCCGCTATCCAGACACCAATGATTTTTGTCCAATGCGGTGCTGGAA
>NW_015376300.1:0-234 GCF_001272555.1 Dufourea novaeangliae | reverse complement strand
CTCAATTCGGGAACGTATAAAGTATTTTCAAGTTTGATTGACTTGCCTTGATTGCCATCCGTTATCATGACGCTCACGTCGCCTTTTGCGATTATTTGAGCTGTCGCATTACTGGCTGGTCTCAATCCGCTGTGTGTTTCCTCCGGGTTCGTGAATAAACTTTTGTCGTTTCATAGGTGGGATGTGCATCCGCTATCCAGACACCAATGATTTTTGTCCAATGCGGTGCTGGAA
>NW_015376299.1:0-233 GCF_001272555.1 Dufourea novaeangliae | reverse complement strand
AAGGGTGTCGTTCTGAGCTTTTAACAGTTAATGAGATTAAATAATTGTTCGAGAAATGTCGATCCATTCATACAGAAGTATTATTTTATTATAAAAATTGAAATTTCCCCGTTCAAACAATTAAAAATCACGAAATATTTTTTTTATCTTTTATTCGTTATTCGAAACTCTTTATCTAGATAATTAGATTGCCCACCTCTGCTGGAATGTATCCAGTACTCAACTCATCCGAC
>NW_015376298.1:0-234 GCF_001272555.1 Dufourea novaeangliae | reverse complement strand
CACGCATTTTCTCCGAATTCCGGCCATATGCGTGGGTGATGCGACAGGTCCTCTCTCGTGCGCGCACGATAATCTTGCAACTAGATTAACCGTGACAATCGACAAGGACACGCCTCCGACAGAACATTGGCACAACGCGGCATATTGTTAACGAGCGGTAAGTCATAACGAAGGGCGGCAGATTTAGGGGATTCTTCCACCCCGGAATGGTGGAAGGATGTCCAGATGGATCCG
>NW_015376297.1:0-234 GCF_001272555.1 Dufourea novaeangliae | reverse complement strand
GTCGAAAGTCTATAACAATATTTCCGTCTCGCGATTACGGCCGACTGGGGTGGAAACGAAATCGGATCCAAAAAAACGGAAACTGACGCGTAAATTCGCGTGTATACGGAGAACGGAGCTGTACACCGTTCAAAGAGTCGAGTCATCAGCTGTAAACAAAACATTTCGGTGTTAAAGCATGTAAGAGGGGCAACCGCCACAACTATTGGTTGACGCCATTTATCGAACGCTGGG
>NW_015376296.1:0-234 GCF_001272555.1 Dufourea novaeangliae | reverse complement strand
GTGCGTATAAATTACTATACAAATTCTATTTTGCATAAGGATCCACAGTCTAATTATAATAAACCTACGTAAACTATTGGTGCCCAGTTAATTTACAAATTTCTAGAATAAAAAAATACTCATTTAGAATCAAACATTGGCTGAAATTGACCCAAACGAATGCAAGATGACTAAATCGTTGAATCCTATCTAAACGTGTTATCTCCGTTTCCACTCTTCTCTTTCTTTCTTATT
>NW_015376295.1:0-234 GCF_001272555.1 Dufourea novaeangliae | reverse complement strand
TGCTTGTTCCTTGGGAAAACTCTTGGACGATCGGTATTTAATTATTCACGCTACCGTGCATTCCGTTCGATTACTTCCACGCATATGAAACGTAACGACTATAATTGACAATTATGGACTTGAAGTGGAGGACTACAAACGTGCGATTTCTGACGTTCTTCTGTTGATCGATCTTTTTATTCAATATAGATCTTGCACTATGGATGAATTTGAATGTTTAGACACTTTCAAATC
>NW_015376294.1:0-233 GCF_001272555.1 Dufourea novaeangliae | reverse complement strand
AACTATAAGACCTTTTGCAAAAAATGTGTTTGTGTTTCAAAGATTGCAGTTTCTAGATTATAGGGTGATTTTTTTATTTGAAAATATTTATTAGTAAATAAATGGTGAGCGATCTCCCGAATGTCTCTTGATAAAAAGTGGTCTGCCGTGATCACTGTAACTTCGTTACGGTTCATTTGAAATTAAAGTTTAGTAAGATTTATTTAATGGAAGAACCAATCTTGTCCTTGAAT
>NW_015376293.1:0-234 GCF_001272555.1 Dufourea novaeangliae | reverse complement strand
GATTTTTCTGTAACTTTGTTTAATTTTTTATGGGATCAGCCTTAGAATTTTGCTGTACTTAGTTGCTGCTGCTTTTAGACTTTGAGGGGTCATTCTACTTTGACGGTTGAATAAGTTAACATATTCGTAACCGGCAATGTAGTCCTACCTGATTTAAAAATTTTTAGATCGGTACCGGTAACGTAGTTGAACGTTATTTTAAAATCTGTAGCAGTTATCACCCGTTTCTCTTTA
>NW_015376292.1:0-233 GCF_001272555.1 Dufourea novaeangliae | reverse complement strand
ACTCGTGGTCGTCGTTGTGGCTGCCCTCACGATGTCATCCGTGAGTGGTTTCCTCTGGGATATTCCTATAAAGCTAGGAGCAGAGGCTCTTAAGGACGGTGTGGCCCTTGGAGCACCAATACTGGAAAAAACCCTGGGCATCATATCGAACGGTAAACGCGATGCCGAATACACCGAGGAGATCAAGAGCGTTCAGAAGCGTGGAGCTCTGGAGATTGGCGGAACGATCGTGG
>NW_015376291.1:0-233 GCF_001272555.1 Dufourea novaeangliae | reverse complement strand
TTTGTAGTTTACGAGTATTGCGAAATCCTTTGTGGTTTGATTGACCGCGTGGATTACCAGTGGATTGGATAAACTGGTTTTAAAACGAACGTCACCGATTTGTCGTGTCGACTGTCGATGAACATTATGACAAAAAATTCCGACGTAATTATCGATCGTGCAACAGATATAATAATTATTATCGAAGTTCCACCTAACCTCCGTTCCAATCAATGACGTTCGTTTCCCCGATC
>NW_015376290.1:0-232 GCF_001272555.1 Dufourea novaeangliae | reverse complement strand
TGATCATCGGATGAAGGGATATGTCTTCGTATGATGCTTTACCTGAAACAGACCCTGAAAGATCAGAACGAGACACATTATTATTGGTTTTCGTACGATGCTTTACCTGAAACAGACTCTGAATGATTAAACGGGACACATTATTATTGGTTTTCGTACGATGCTTTAACTGAAATAGACCCTGAAAGATTAGAACGAGACACATTATTATTAGGTGTGGGTACTTCACAGT
>NW_015376289.1:0-233 GCF_001272555.1 Dufourea novaeangliae | reverse complement strand
TTATTAAAAACTAAGAATTTTACACTTATTTCGTCAACATTTTGATAACGCATAAATTTTTTTCGCAATACACAGCATTTTCAAACAGACATACATTATGTCGTTACGTGTCGATATTCTGTGTTAAGTAACTTTTAACAAATTTGAAATGTTATCTCAAAAATTATTGCTAACACTATCACTTCTATAATTGCTACTATTTTGTTATTACAGGAAAATAGTTATTTCCGAGA
>NW_015376288.1:0-233 GCF_001272555.1 Dufourea novaeangliae | reverse complement strand
CTTAACGACCACTGCCAGACGAAATTGGATTAAAAATTCCACTTAGACTGTACGGAAAATCGAGGCTTAATTATGAAAGGAATTCGCATATGTATTGTATATTAAGAATAGATCATTAAATTCGTAAGTTTTCATCTTTTTTTTAACAACTATGATTTTTTTAATATTTGCATATTTTGTATGAAATTCAATTCGTCTGAACCTACAACGCAAATTCCGTTGAGATTATGCTT
>NW_015376287.1:0-233 GCF_001272555.1 Dufourea novaeangliae | reverse complement strand
TTAATCGCGTAGTACCACTATTTTTACGACCGGTGGCGCCACCCGTGGCGAATCGCTGAAACTGCTAGCCATATAATTGGCTAGTAGTTTCAGCGGTTCGCCACGGATGACGTCACCGGTCAAAAAAATAGTGGTATTCCACGATTAAATGCGATTTTAACAGTGTTCTAGACACTTATTGTTATTATGAGTGACAGGGGATGAATCTTCGTTCTTCTAGCTATAAATGGAAT
>NW_015376286.1:0-233 GCF_001272555.1 Dufourea novaeangliae | reverse complement strand
TACCAGTGGTGTTGTTCATAGGTTATGTCAAGCTTCGTGGAGTGACACCCATTCCTATTACCCAAGCCTAGCACCCAGGCTAGTATGCAGGCTAATACCCAAGCCTGGCGCCCAGTCTTAGCGCTCAGACATAGTGCACATACCTAGCGCTAAACCTAGTCCAGACTTAGCCTCCAAACTGAGCTTCTAGACTTAGCCTTCGGATTTAACCTTCGGACTTAGTCTCCAGACTT
>NW_015376285.1:0-233 GCF_001272555.1 Dufourea novaeangliae | reverse complement strand
CAGGCCGCGTGTTTCTGATCCAGAACTGCTACGCAATCCGAAATACCAACGCGGCTGATTTTTCTTCCCTGACCCCGACGGACGATTTTTTTCGCATTGACAAAAACTGTTTGGCAAAGCGCCGCGCGCGAATTCGCGCAGGCAATTCACGCGTAGAAAATCGATCGCCGCTCGTTGCCCGATTTATTTACACGGGCGAGGAAGGGAAATAATTTCTATGCCAGACAGAGCAG
>NW_015376284.1:0-232 GCF_001272555.1 Dufourea novaeangliae | reverse complement strand
TCCGGTGTTTGGGTCGTTCAAGGAGGAAGGTCGTTCAAGCCGGCAAAAACAATTCAACTCGAAGAAACGTAACAAAGAAACTAGCTGTTGCGTAATAACCTACGTCCGCCCAATACATAACGGCGTTAGCTTCCTCACTTTTTCGCGAGCCGTCGCGGAGGGTGGGCGCGCGTCTCATACTCGTCCTTTCTCTTGTTAATAACCCATTGTTTGTTGCAGGCATTCGACAACC
>NW_015376283.1:0-233 GCF_001272555.1 Dufourea novaeangliae | reverse complement strand
GCCCATGAGCGTCTTGACGCGCGGGCGCGGCTTCGTCGCGGCGCTGTATGGGCGCCTCGCGGTAATCGGGGTGTATGCCCCTCCGAGCATGCCCCTCGCGGCATTTGAGTGTCGTTGAGACCCTCTTTCCGGACGTTCCGGATGAGGGCTCGCGGCCGCTCGAGCCGGCGGACCCGACCAACTGGTCCGCCAAGCTGGGGGTCAAGCAAGGCGAGCTCGCGGCGGCCGTCAAG
>NW_015376282.1:0-233 GCF_001272555.1 Dufourea novaeangliae | reverse complement strand
GTGGACCCAAACACCGTCATCCTCGAGGATTAACGAGGATACAATGAAAATAGCGACTGAAGTGTATGTTCCCTTCAACTTCGAATTCTTAATAAATTCATCGAAAACTAGACACTCGAAACAAGCCTGATAACTTTCGCAAAAATAAAAGAAAAAGCTATGTTTCTCCCCATAATACACAGACAACACAGTATCTAGTAACGTCGTGTCTTCCACGTTTGAGATACCAGGGG
>NW_015376281.1:0-233 GCF_001272555.1 Dufourea novaeangliae | reverse complement strand
GTGAATTTGCATAAACATCCGCTGTCTACTTATGAACGAAAGTGTATGCGAATAGATGTATGAGTCACTGATGACCGTAACGAAGTTTATATTTTTAAGTACAACAATCTAATCGACGAAGTAGAAATTTCGTAATTGCCTAAATCATATGCCACAGTTAAAACGTCATTCGCGAAACGCAACGTTCAGGTTACTATTCATACCAGTTCGAATAATGATAGTAGTAAATTGCT
>NW_015376280.1:0-233 GCF_001272555.1 Dufourea novaeangliae | reverse complement strand
GAATAAATCAATTTTTTGTATTTTATTTAATAATTCCGGGTACTTCTTACACAGAATGTATACATATTCCTAAAAACAGAATTAAACGCAATAACTTTTTTGTACGCGAAAAAAAACCATTAGGTCCGTCGGGACTGGAACCCAAGACTCCTTTTTTTCTACATAATACGTCTACTTTACAGTGAACAGACGGAAAAGAATCCCTTCACGACCATGGTCCCTTCGATGATTTT
>NW_015376279.1:0-233 GCF_001272555.1 Dufourea novaeangliae | reverse complement strand
GTTGAGTAAAACACGTGGCGGTTGCAGTGGTACTCAATGACGATGGTCGCTTTGCTTGTCGCTCAGCATAACTGCCCTATATGTATTTGTATACGCGCATTACAAACACCTCGTAACAGTTATAAGATGCAAAAAAAGTTGAAATTTGTTGAACAGTGTTATTGGACCATGCGGAGAACCGTCTCCGAATCCTACAGAATGTTTTAAAAATTTATGTGACGGTACAGTAAATC
>NW_015376278.1:0-233 GCF_001272555.1 Dufourea novaeangliae | reverse complement strand
GTTGTTACATCGGTTCATACCGCAAATTATGTCGCCTTTTGGTTTTCTTGTTTAAATAGATACATGCGAAGTTGATTTAAAGGGCCACCTTAAAAAATAATTATTAGAATATAGTTGTACAAAAAAAAACTGTTATTATATTGTTCATTACGAATAATAGTATTGATATTTTATATTTCAAGCTTTCAAAGTCGATGCCTGGTATAGGGTGATCTTGTAGTGTGCACTCTGAA
>NW_015376277.1:0-233 GCF_001272555.1 Dufourea novaeangliae | reverse complement strand
AACTTCTCCACGCACGTCGACACAGAAAATCATCTGAAGCTTCAAGCTTCCTCTGAAATCCACTACCATCCCTATCAACAGAAATAAGATTCTCGTAAATACCTACTTTCTCTCATCAATCTACAAGAACAAAAATGATCATACGTCTAAAGATCGCTTATAGTATAAACCAGTTCCCACAGCATAGACTGACGTCAGAATGTTCACAAGATCTACGCCTAAAATCCACATTT
>NW_015376276.1:0-233 GCF_001272555.1 Dufourea novaeangliae | reverse complement strand
GTAAACAACTAAAAATAAACGAATTTTTGGGAATTTATTGCGAACAAAGTATTAAACCAATCTCCTTGACATCTTGAGAATACTTTATTGTACAATTAAACTGAATACAAAAATGTTTATTTTTACGACAAATTCATAAGTATTTAAGTTTCAAGAAATTCCTAAAAATGCATTCACTTTTCCCCCGTTTACACTAAACTCCCCTCCTTAAGCTTTCGGAATGATTTATCCAA
>NW_015376275.1:0-233 GCF_001272555.1 Dufourea novaeangliae | reverse complement strand
GGCTCCCCGCGTTTCCGCACACACGCGCCCGCCTAACCCCCGACAGGTCCAGCCTGCCCGGACTCGTGCGCGGAGCGAGGAGCTATCAAGGCCTAAGCCCCAGCTCCCCATGTCCGCGCACGTGGCCGCCCCACCCGCGCAGGCCCAGCCTGCGAGGAGAGCGAGGCGGAACGCCTACGGAGGGACCTGCCCCCCGTCGACGTCCGCAGAGCCGGCCGTGCGGGTCCCTCGAC
>NW_015376274.1:0-233 GCF_001272555.1 Dufourea novaeangliae | reverse complement strand
ATAATAGAGTTTCAAATGATTATTCCTATAAATATTACATACCTATATGAAATAATTAAAAAATTCAATCTTTGTACAATTGTATAACTTTATATAGGAATTCTAATACGCACAATCAATTACCTTTTGGCCATTGGTGAATCTTTATATATAACTTTATTCATACATCATTTATTTACAATAATTTTATTTATTGCGAGTAAGTAAACAATAAAATTTGATCCAACAAGAGC
>NW_015376273.1:0-233 GCF_001272555.1 Dufourea novaeangliae | reverse complement strand
ATTCTGAAAAATACTGATTTTACGTTATCTGGGTAATTCGATCGGCGTGTCGTAATGTTTACAGTAATTTCCTCCATGACTGGACGATTTTTTCTAATAACAACAGAGCTGTTCGAAGATTAAGAAGGTCTGGTTCCAAAAGTTGCACCGATTACAATCCACTGTGACGAACAAGCCATCGAAAATCAGATTTATCTTTGTTCGTTCGAACGTTTTGCCGTAGCAAAGAGGAC
>NW_015376272.1:0-233 GCF_001272555.1 Dufourea novaeangliae | reverse complement strand
TGTGTTACAAAATGTGCTTGAGAATCGAAAGAACGCCCCTGAGTAAGCCATAGAAACGCAAGGATTACCAGATGGATCATCCGACGAGATTATTAAATTTTAACGGAGATTGGGAGTGTGATGATAATAATTCCATGTGTGATTGATTATGCACGCGATTCGTTCCTAGGTATTCACGAACCGATCGTCGATTTCAAAGAAAGTTGGACGCGTTCGCGAGTGAAGGGATCACG
>NW_015376271.1:0-233 GCF_001272555.1 Dufourea novaeangliae | reverse complement strand
CACGTCAGTGCATTGTTTCCGAAGAATGCGTACAACGTACGGTAAATTCTTTCAGATGCTTTCTAAATATATTTTCGTTACAGTCTGATGGGAAACAGAATCAAAGAAATTATACGAGAATATAATATTCTCCATTGCTGTTGAATTTACAGAGAAGTTATTCGAGAAAGCAGGCACTGGAACCAAATGGTCGGCTCTTCGTTCTGTGCTGGTTAAAGGAACGGTTTCGATCA
>NW_015376270.1:0-233 GCF_001272555.1 Dufourea novaeangliae | reverse complement strand
GCGGGTGCGGCCCTAGGGCGGTGCCGGCGTCGAGCCAGCGTAGACCTCCCCCTCCGCCTCCGCTCCCTCCCGTGGCGGGACCATCCGCCGCTGGCACCAGCGGGGTGGCCGACGGGATCGGGGGGTTGGGGGGCGGTGGCAGGAGAAGGAGGAGAGGCGGGAAGGGGAGAAAGAGGACCAAGAGGGTCGAGAGCCGGGGGGGAAACGCCGCGGCCGCTGTTCAGCGGCAGGCG
>NW_015376269.1:0-233 GCF_001272555.1 Dufourea novaeangliae | reverse complement strand
GACCCACCCGTCGACTGAGATTATTTATATTGAAAAGGTTCAACTTTCTATAAAACCGAAGGCTGGGTCAATCATGACCCGCCCAAAGTTTTACATGCGTCGGATAGAAGTCTATAATTTATGTATGTCGATGGGTCGTCGACGACCCGGCCATAGGAAGGGCAGGATTTATACGGATTGCTCGTTTTCGTCGGTTCTACGCAGACAACCAATTAATCAAGACTTTTTGTGTT
>NW_015376268.1:0-232 GCF_001272555.1 Dufourea novaeangliae | reverse complement strand
TCGAGCAACAAGGCGAGCTTTATATTTTAATGGATTTCCAAACTCGTCATTTTTAATAGAAAATACCCATTTACAATCAACAATATTTTTATCTTTAGGCTTTGATATTAGAGTCCAGGTATTATTAATTAAAAGAGAATTAATTTCATCTCTAATTGCTCGTTCCCATTGAACTCTATCATCTCTATTTTTAACTTCCTGATACGAATTAGGAATTTTGCAAACTAGAGAT
>NW_015376267.1:0-233 GCF_001272555.1 Dufourea novaeangliae | reverse complement strand
CGTGCGTGGATTCGCGCGCGTTTTGTGTGTCTACGTGTATCAACGAACGCGCGTTTCCTGGTGAAGAGAGAACGCTGGAGGGGTTGGTGGGAGAGATCGAGGGAGAAGAGATCGCGGAGGGGGTACGTTGTTGCGCTCGCAAATAAACGCGTGCACACGACGATGTGTATACACAGGTGAAAACGAGAGAGAGAAGAAAAGAAAAAAGAATCCTGTCGCTGGTCGCGTCGCGA
>NW_015376266.1:0-232 GCF_001272555.1 Dufourea novaeangliae | reverse complement strand
ACAGATTCTTATAGAACCAGAAGAAAGATGTTTTCAACGCATCCTGTGGCGTCAAAGTCCAGAGTTGCCCATAGAAACGTTCGAACTTAATACAGTTACATATGGAACAGCATCGGTCCCTTTCTTAGCAACACGGGTATTAAAACGAATAGGTTTAGAATGTACACATACGTTTCCAAACGCGAGCAAAGTAATCATTAACGATTTTTATGTTGACGATTTACTAACCGGG
>NW_015376265.1:0-232 GCF_001272555.1 Dufourea novaeangliae | reverse complement strand
GTTGCTAAGGGTCGGGCTTCGGGCAAACAATGGATTTGTACGGTATTGAAACGATTCGCAATGTACCATGAAAGTTTTGAAGCGGACCTGAGTTTCAAACTCCCATGGAGTTTTTACTGTATTTTGATTTAACGTTTTGCATGCGTATCGTAGCCCGATTATATAAACGTCTGTATATATAAACGAGTCGTGGGTGCGGCGGTAGAGTACCTGATTACGACACAGCAGGCCC
>NW_015376264.1:0-232 GCF_001272555.1 Dufourea novaeangliae | reverse complement strand
GCGACAATATATTCCAGTATCGGTACTTAACCCGTAAATATCGAAATTTCGATGCAATCGCCGCATTTGTCGAAACGACAATATCGATACTAAAAATACTCGGTAACCAAACGAAAACGTCGATTATTTACTTGTATTTGCTTAGATCGGTTCATCCCTAGTCTTAATGCGTATCGATACCAAATATCGATACAATTCAAATGTATTCCCATCACTAATGTGTGTTGGCCGG
>NW_015376263.1:0-232 GCF_001272555.1 Dufourea novaeangliae | reverse complement strand
CTTTCGGGACGGACGTTTGTAGAGCAGCTGAAATTTACGTCTTACGAACATCCTAAGAATGTTCCGGATATAAACTGGACATGAAACAGACGTCCTTTGGATGTACGGTGCTATTTGGAATACCTAAAGAAAGCTATTTTTATATATGATTATTATAAGTATGTGCATATATGTCCTTGGTACTATTTGCACAAGAGAATTTTATTCGACTAGAAATGTACTTGCACGTAAA
>NW_015376262.1:0-228 GCF_001272555.1 Dufourea novaeangliae | reverse complement strand
ACAGTGACAACGGCATTCACATTGGCAGTGTGAAGTGCAGTAACGTCGACAGTGTCATCGGCACTCACATTAGCGCTGACTACGGCAGTAACATCGACAGTGACTTCGGCATTCACCTTGTCAATGACGTGGGCAGTAACATCGACAGTGACATCGGCATTCACTTTGTCCATGACGTTGGCAGTAACATCCACAGTGACATCCGTATTCATAATAGCGCTGACGAGG
>NW_015376261.1:0-232 GCF_001272555.1 Dufourea novaeangliae | reverse complement strand
ATTAAGCCATGCATGTCTCAGTACATGCCGTATTAAGATCAAACCGCGAATGGCTCATTAAATAAGTTATGGTTTCTTAGATCGTACCCACATTATACTTGGATAACTGTGATACTTCTAGAGCTAATACATGCAAAACAGAGTTCCGGCCAGAGATGGCAGGAACGCTTTTTATTAGATCAAAACCAATCGGTGGCGGGCGGTTCCGTTCGTCCATCGTTTGCTTTGGTGA
>NW_015376260.1:0-232 GCF_001272555.1 Dufourea novaeangliae | reverse complement strand
CCCGCCAGAGCCCGCGCTGTCCGACTGGAAACAATGGAATCAACGACGGCCTCGATGTATACGGTGCAATTGTACCGTGAAAAGAAAATGCATCTCTCGAACACGGATTTCGATATTTTCGATTTCACAACGCGAAAGGAAGAGGGTAGGAGAGAGTTTATTTGTTAGCATCCAGGCGACAGAATTTCGTACAGAACATGAATTTTGAACAATCGTTTTTTATTTATACATG
>NW_015376259.1:0-231 GCF_001272555.1 Dufourea novaeangliae | reverse complement strand
GTCTATGGGGGGAGGTGTGCGAGCGAGAGAGTACGGTAGAGCGTGCCGAGGTATCGGTGCTCTTCGTCGATCCAACGCGCTAGTGAGTTGCGTCACCCAGTTTATTGCCTTAGCCGTGTACACCGTGTACCAAGGTCGTACCATCCCGTGCAGGTCTGTGCTTGCTTTCTCACTTTCTCGTGAACCGTCGCGGAGGGTGGTCGTGCGTCTCATACTCGTCCTTTCTCTTGT
>NW_015376258.1:0-232 GCF_001272555.1 Dufourea novaeangliae | reverse complement strand
GATTTCCCTGAGGCGAAAGGATTTAAAGTTGTTAACACCTTTCCATAAAAAATTACCTGCGTGTTTCTTGAAACATTCTACGGAACCCTGACACGACCAAACAATAAAATTTATGCTTTAAATCGAAGAATTGCACTTCGATTCAAAGAAAGAAAGAAGAAAACGGAGTATTTATTTTCATAGACACTCAGATTATTTGTTCCAATTATGAACTTATTAAAAAATATAAATA
>NW_015376257.1:0-232 GCF_001272555.1 Dufourea novaeangliae | reverse complement strand
AATTTTAATATGGATATGATTTACATTTTGAGTATTGCAAAGTGTCCGTATAATACATTGATACATATATTACACGAAGACATTTTTGCTTGTGAGAAAGTAAAAGTGCATTCGGCCATCTAGCGGTCAGCGACTGAAACCATTTTAAAGAACTAAAAAATATGTACATTAGATATTTATTCAACTTATAACTGTGTAGTTAATAAATCGCCAATATGAAGTAATTATACGT
>NW_015376256.1:0-232 GCF_001272555.1 Dufourea novaeangliae | reverse complement strand
AAGATATATTTCGAGTAGTAGATGCTATAGCAGTTGTTTAATATTAATGACGATTTTCAACGAAAAAACGATACTACTCGAAAGTACTCGATGCTACTCGATACTATTCGATACAATTCAATACAATTCGGTTCTATTCGATACAATTCGATACCATTCAATACAATTCGATACTATTCGATATTATTTGATATTATTAGATACTATTAGATACTATTAGATACTATTAGAT
>NW_015376255.1:0-232 GCF_001272555.1 Dufourea novaeangliae | reverse complement strand
ATATTTTATTATTTACACTGTTCAACTGAAACAGCTAGAATTTTCAGAAGAGGTTATAACGTAGTCTGTTCCTTCTTTTTCAGATTTTTCCAGATACTGCATAAGCGACCACTACAGATGATGTTCTTCAGCGAAGCTACACGATTTTTCGAGATTCTTCGAGTCCTTAGAGGGAGCTCTTCTGTCATCGGGTGAGTCGCATGCTTTTATTCCTCCAGTCCCCAATCATGTC
>NW_015376254.1:0-232 GCF_001272555.1 Dufourea novaeangliae | reverse complement strand
GAAAGCATTCACCATTTTTTTCGAAAACAATCGATCGATATTTCGCGGCGATACAATCGAACGTAGGACAGATTCTCTAGAAAGAATGGAAAACTATCGCAGCGTTTTGTGCTCGATTACAAGTACAACAACAACGTCTCCGTCGAGGGAAATCGCGATAATCGAAATAATATTTTACTTTTTGTTCTCTCACCGTTCAAATTTCTCTGCTGTAATATGTATGTATATGTAT
>NW_015376253.1:0-232 GCF_001272555.1 Dufourea novaeangliae | reverse complement strand
GCTCCTATAGGATCACAATTCACTGGCACAGTATCACACCTAGCTAGACAACGATTCTTCAAACGCAGATATCCCCAATTTCACGATCGAATTCGACGATCCTTCAGGAATTACTCTGGAACACGTGGACCATTTTGGGGATGGTTCTCATAACACCTTCCGTGATTCCTTATATTTTCTTTTGTATTAACTAATTCCTTAGATCCTGTGTCTTCAGCTTGATCACAATTCA
>NW_015376252.1:0-231 GCF_001272555.1 Dufourea novaeangliae | reverse complement strand
TCATGTATTTTAACTTTTGACGTGTGAAAACGTTCTGCGTCTCGTCAACATTCTCCGCCATTTGCAGACAATGATTGACGGCCACGTGCCGAACGCAGTCCCCACTCCTTGAGATTGTAGATAGGTTCTTCTCGAGAGGTTTGTAATACGTGTAATGGAGACAGACGACCGTCGGCGAGGACTCACGTCGACGGTCGCACGTCATTGGCCGAGACGCGAAGAGTGAGAGAG
>NW_015376251.1:0-232 GCF_001272555.1 Dufourea novaeangliae | reverse complement strand
GAGCTCGCTCGCGATGTACCGTCTTCTCCACCCCGACGTTGTTCGCGGAATCGAAAAATCGATCGAAAAAACGGCGGATCGTTGAAAGGAAGCCGCAGGAAATTACCCCGGAGGGTTTGGAATCGTTGCCGCTGTATTAGGCTCTTGAGTTCTCTGATATTGGGTATAGAGGTATCTCGGTTTACGACGGGTATCTCTGATTTTAATTAAACCGCGACGATAATTGCGTTTC
>NW_015376250.1:0-232 GCF_001272555.1 Dufourea novaeangliae | reverse complement strand
AGGGGTCAGTGTTAGGACCATTCCTATGGAACCTGGGGTATGACTCGGCGTTGCGCGGGCCCCGCCCCCCCGGTGTGCGTGTCGTCTGCTATGCGGACGACACATTGATCATCGGGATGGGGAGGGAGGTGACCGGGGTCTGCCGCATGATGGAGGTCTCCGTGGCTGGGGTGGCCGGAAGGATCCAGGCGCTGGGGCTGCGGATATCGCCGCCCAAGACGGAGGTAGTCCT
>NW_015376249.1:0-231 GCF_001272555.1 Dufourea novaeangliae | reverse complement strand
CGTTGCAAACAAATGCGTTTTTAACAATGTTCTTGTAATTACTGGTTCCCAGCCGTTAGATAGTATTGTTCTACATTCTTCAAACTTCGAATTTAATGCGTGACGAGGAAAAATGATGTCCGTTCAGCGTTGTAAATGTGATCGAAATGTTTTGCAATTAGGATTGCCGCCTCATAAGGGGCTACGGTAATACAGGCATAACTAATTTTACTAATTCAGGGGTTCTGCACT
>NW_015376248.1:0-232 GCF_001272555.1 Dufourea novaeangliae | reverse complement strand
ATTATATATCTGCAATATTTGTAATAGTTTGTTGGTCAGAACGACACGCAAAAAGAAAACAATTCTTGCTCAGACGCAAGAATGATTTGTATTTTATTTAACGTTGTCGGATATCGAGAAGAATGTTTGGGGGCAATTGTCTCTTTCAGACGATGACCACCTGGGTAATCTTCGAGCATTGTCTTCGCTGTTCGAGCAAATGCAGGAAATCTGAATTATATATCTGCAATAT
>NW_015376247.1:0-231 GCF_001272555.1 Dufourea novaeangliae | reverse complement strand
AGATGCACTCTTTTTTTTTACTGAACTTAATTTGCTTTGTTTTTTTACCGAACTTCTTCCTTTTCATTGTGTCTCCTCGCCGTGTAATAAGACGAGTAACCTGGCATCTGCAGCGAGACGTTCGCTTGTAACGTTAGTACTGCGCACCTTCGGTAGGTGGCCGCGGCAACGCGACAATTCTCGCAGTCAAGGTTTGCGAGCCATGGCTTGATAAGACGAGCCGCGAGCGTG
>NW_015376246.1:0-232 GCF_001272555.1 Dufourea novaeangliae | reverse complement strand
GTTGGTTTATAGCTTTTACTTCGAGAATATAAACATAATATGGTAGTGGTAAAGGCAAGTACTAAGTAGTAATAGTAATAAATTCCTATCTACTTAGATCAATAATACAATGTATTCAACGAATCTTCAAATTATATTTCCTCGAAAACGAAGCTTCTTACAACAGAATTTCGTTCTACCTTTTCGATTCTCTCCACAAAGAATCCCCAACTCCTCTGTTGTACTACTACCT
>NW_015376245.1:0-232 GCF_001272555.1 Dufourea novaeangliae | reverse complement strand
GATAAAGAATTGTTGCGTATAAAGCCTTAAAAGGGCTATTTTTAAAATAAAATTTTAGTAGAACAGAACTCAAATACGTCCTCACGCGGCAGGAACTCGCACAATGACTGAAACGATTGACTATATGAACCTTTCATGTGCAGGTAGAGGGGAGGTAAGGCTAAACAATAGGAGCCACGTAACGGTTTACATTCTGGCGTACCTTGAGGGGAACGAAATTCTTCTCGAAACA
>NW_015376244.1:0-232 GCF_001272555.1 Dufourea novaeangliae | reverse complement strand
AGAGAGAGAGAGAGAGAGGAAGGAGTCCTTTGTTCGAGCGGACGCGCGCGCACACCTTCCCTCTGACTAATTGCGCACGACGAGAACATTGCTGTGTCGCGAAGAAACCATCGGATAACCCGAAAATTTTACGATTATTTTGAAAACTTTTAATTTGTTAGGGTTCCTTGATAGAGGTGCAGTAAATCCTCGATGAGTGTTCGGAGGTTCCTCTGCACTGACAAGAAGAGGT
>NW_015376243.1:0-232 GCF_001272555.1 Dufourea novaeangliae | reverse complement strand
GGCTACCATTTAATTGTAACTCCGATATCGAACGGTCGTAAACATAAAAGTTAATTTTACACCGGAGGGATTGATATCAGGACCTATATCTAGACCCCAAAACCAGAGTGTATTAAGTCACACTTACCAAATTTTAGAGGAGAGCAAATCAACGCTGTAAAAACCCTGTAACTTTGGAACTCTTCATTAAGAATTCAAAGAGAAAGAGTCGCTACCTTCGAACCATTGAATG
>NW_015376242.1:0-231 GCF_001272555.1 Dufourea novaeangliae | reverse complement strand
TACGAAAGGATCGACCGCTGAGCAGTTATCCGAGAACCCTGAAGGAGCGTAGTTCTTTTAGAAATCAAAGGCCTCGGACGAATATTTCTTTACACGTAACAATCGGTGAGTCCTGTAATTGGTCATTAATTGACTCGAGATCCTCGATACGGAAATATTGTCATCTTGTTTGTTACATAATTATTATTGCGAAAATGTTATTTATTACAGGTGGACAGAGAATGTTGTAAT
>NW_015376241.1:0-231 GCF_001272555.1 Dufourea novaeangliae | reverse complement strand
TATTTCAGAACATGAGACATGAAGTCCCATAAGATGATAGGTCTATCCTATACCTAGTCGGTGGTACCGGTCAAAAGTATTCGAACACTTGGATTGATTTAGGAAAACACAAGGAACTTTACATTCATTATACTACCGATCGTTTCTTTCTTTCAGATTATATTCCACACACTGCACTTCGATATCTTTGATTCACATATTTGAAATATCACTGATTGAATTTTAATAGCC
>NW_015376240.1:0-231 GCF_001272555.1 Dufourea novaeangliae | reverse complement strand
TTACGACCCGTTTTTGCGAACACTTTTGTATTTTTCGTAGGAACAGTGCTTAAACTAGTCTCATCAACATTAAAAATGCGATGTGAAGGGAATGAATGTTCTTCTTGAATGTTTTTCAACGTAAGGAAAAATGTATCAACAACTGGCTTGTTAAAAGCACGCGCTCGCGCAGCCGATGTTGATTCGGGAGTGCGGAGACTGATATTAGGATTTCGTTTGCGGAATCCTCTT
>NW_015376239.1:0-231 GCF_001272555.1 Dufourea novaeangliae | reverse complement strand
CAAAATTGCAATCGCCTTCGATCCAATTTTTCATTAGTGCTATTCTACTACTCCGAGTTTTCGGCGTTATTAAAAACACTATAATAGATACAAATATGTACTGTCATATCTAATGCTCAACGAACAACTGAAGCCTATACAAGTATATTTTGATGTTTGTCTATAATTACCACGATGTATATGTTTACGTTGTCGACATTTAATTGTAATCTACAGTTACAGTGCGACAGT
>NW_015376238.1:0-231 GCF_001272555.1 Dufourea novaeangliae | reverse complement strand
TCAGATGGCACTATCGCATATTCGTACACAAATGCAACCGTTGATATATGCGTGAATCATTAGGAAATTTTAATATTAAACATACTAGATCAAATGACCGATTTTGCCGTTCTAATTCCTGCCCTTTTGATGGTTTCGTTAGATGTAGTGTTAATTACCTTCATACAGAAATATCACGAAATTAAATGGTCGAAAATCGTATGGTTAAAAGAATACAAAAAAAAAACTATA
>NW_015376237.1:0-231 GCF_001272555.1 Dufourea novaeangliae | reverse complement strand
GAAAACTCAATTTTTGACAAGCTTTTTCTTATTAATTTGATCGGCGACCGAGTCTCAATTTTTGTTGCGTGTATTTCGTTCTAATAAAAAATCTGTATGAATTTTATTTAATTATCTAGTGTTTCGAATTTGGCACGAACCACCTTAAGGCGTTGGTCCTTTAGCTAGTTCAAACCAAGTCACCTCTGACGTGACAAAATGTATGGGGAATCAGGAAATTGCAAATGCAAA
>NW_015376236.1:0-231 GCF_001272555.1 Dufourea novaeangliae | reverse complement strand
GAAACTTAGGAACCTAGAAACTTAGAGACTTAGAGACTTAGACACTTAGAAACTTAGAAACTTCGAAACTTAGAAACTTAGAAACTTAGAAACTTAGAAACTTAGAAACTTAGACACTTAGACACTTAGACACTTAGAAACTTAGAAACTTAGACACTTAGACACTTGGACACTTAGACACTTAGACACTTAGACACTTAGACACTTAGACACTTAGAAACCTAGAAACCT
>NW_015376235.1:0-231 GCF_001272555.1 Dufourea novaeangliae | reverse complement strand
AAAAAGGAGACGATCCACCTCCATCAATCACGGCTCACGATGGCCCGTGTGCCAGTAGCAAATTGATTAACGACTCGTCTAAAAATATCATTTATACACGGGCCCGATGAAGATCACGTGTTAAGGGCGCGGCGATGAGGGGTGGGGCCGGGGCGAGATTACAGGCATCCTCTATTTTAGGTATTCCATGGGAGAATGAGTCGTGAACAGGCTTCTATTTTCGGCCCAGAC
>NW_015376234.1:0-231 GCF_001272555.1 Dufourea novaeangliae | reverse complement strand
GTATTTGTCAGCATGGAGGGCGCCACCGTCAACTTTGACAGTGGTTTTCACTTTGAAAGTGATACGAGTCGGTATTTTCTTGTTTGTTCATTTGTAATTGTACTGTTGGATGCAAGAACACTCGGGGCCTTTTTGCATAAAACGCATGATTAGGTTCGCCAATTTTTGTATATGTACAGTGAATCTTTGATGAGTGTTCGAAGATCACTGAACATTAAATATTTCATAAAC
>NW_015376233.1:0-231 GCF_001272555.1 Dufourea novaeangliae | reverse complement strand
CACCCGTTTTCCGTGACATATTCTCCTCTGAACAGTCTAAAGACAATACAATAAGTCAGGATACCATTGTTTCAGTCAGAGCAACTTTGTTCCAAGTCAGAAAATGATCAATTTCGATTTTGCAGCTCAGGAAGTTGTTAAATTAAATTCATTTTTACGTGATAATATATTTTACGCAAAAATACCCGCAGAATCGAAAGTGCTTATTTTCAGACTTTCGGATAAAGATAA
>NW_015376232.1:0-231 GCF_001272555.1 Dufourea novaeangliae | reverse complement strand
CCTCAAAATCGAACAACTTTTGTGTAAAATACTTTCTTATGAAATGTTTTGTTTTTATGATATTTCTGTGTGTCAACATAAATGCCACACCCTGTATATAAAATTATGCAAATATTATTTCTTCGTACTCTTTGAACGGTCGGGGTTAGATGTAACACCGTTTAGAAGTACAAATATTTAACAGACCAGGAATTAATTATCGAACGAGAAACGGGTTAGAAAGTGGGCGAA
>NW_015376231.1:0-231 GCF_001272555.1 Dufourea novaeangliae | reverse complement strand
GAAAAAATGCCCAAAAAAATTTAATTTTCATTTTTGAACACAGTTTGATTGGAAATTTTATTACGAGCTCAACTAGGTATGGCATTCCATATTCAGACAATTATTTTTAAAGTTGTGGCAAAAGAACTGATTGTTTGATGACCGAAACTTGGAAAAACGGATTTTGGCAAAAAGTTGATATTTACAAACGGAATTTTTGTCATAACTTGGCTAAAAATGGTCATATAGATG
>NW_015376230.1:0-230 GCF_001272555.1 Dufourea novaeangliae | reverse complement strand
TGAAACAGGACTACCTCCGTCTTGGCCGGCGAGATCCCCAAGCCCAAGGCCTGGATCCTTTTGCCGACCATTGCCACCGCCACCTCCACCATACGGCTGGCCTTGGTTACGTCCCTCCCGACACTGATGATGAGCGTGTCGTCCGCATAGCAGACGACACGCACACTGGGTGGGAGGGGCCCGCACAACGCCGAGTTGTACCCCAGGTTCCACAGAAGTGGGCCCAACAC
>NW_015376229.1:0-230 GCF_001272555.1 Dufourea novaeangliae | reverse complement strand
GTGGCAGGGCGAGTCCATTGTGGACTTGTCGTGGGCAACGCCCGCCGCCGCGCGTCTCGTGACAGGGTGGAGCGTGGCGGAGGAGGTGGAATCGCTGAGCGACCACCTCTACATCCTGATGGATGTATCCGCCGCCCGACAGGACCACCCCCCTGCCGCCGGCCGGTCGCCGCGTAGGTGGGCGCTCGGACGCCTGGAGGAGGACGCCCTGATGGCCGCCTCCCTCGCCG
>NW_015376228.1:0-231 GCF_001272555.1 Dufourea novaeangliae | reverse complement strand
GATGAAACTAAACGAGACGCCGTCCTTCTTTAAGTTTCAACTAAATTCCGACAGAGATCGGTAATGTCCAGAACAAATCGATCGCGAAAAAATTTCAAATATTTTTCCATTATCAATTAATATATTAATTACGTAGCTACTGTATAAAAACTTGCACGAAATAAAAATTATTTCATTCCATGATCTATTAGTCTAATGAATATGAGTAATTCCTATATTCTGTAAACATGA
>NW_015376227.1:0-229 GCF_001272555.1 Dufourea novaeangliae | reverse complement strand
CAACAATTTTTTTGTACGCGAAGAAAAACTAATATAAGTCCGTCGGGATGAGAACCCAAGACTCCTTTCTAATACGTCTATTTTATAGCGAACGGACGAAAGAGAATCCGTTCACGACCATGGTCCCCTCTTAGATTTAACGTAGTTCACAAATTCACCGTTCTCAAACGTAGAGGGCAGCAGAAAATCCCTGACTTTTTACACTATCGGTATTTCAGAACATGAGACA
>NW_015376226.1:0-231 GCF_001272555.1 Dufourea novaeangliae | reverse complement strand
TCCATTGGAAATTCTCCACACAACTTAATTTTCCATTGAAAATTCCTTTGACAATTTAATTTTTCATTGAAAATTCTATTAACACCATGGTTTATCCATTGAGAATTCCATTGACAACTTAATTTTCCATTCAAAATTCCACTGGTAACTTGGTTTTCCAAAAAATTGGCGTTAATAGAATTACTTTGGTCTGTGAACGGCTCAACTGAGCAGTTTGGTTCTTCCATCTAA
>NW_015376225.1:0-231 GCF_001272555.1 Dufourea novaeangliae | reverse complement strand
TAACTGTGACTGAAGAAATCACAAAATTAGGCAAACCTAAGAAAACCACGAAAAAGAAAATTACTAAGCGCAAAGGAAAAGAACAGCAGGTCACCGAGATAGTTACAATAGAGGAACAGGGAAAAACGCCGGAGACAACAGTTACAGAAGGACCAATAGAGGAAGTGGTTGACGAATTTGTTAAACCACTGCCTGCTCTTGAGTATGCTAAACCATCTGAAGTAGAAGAAG
>NW_015376224.1:0-231 GCF_001272555.1 Dufourea novaeangliae | reverse complement strand
TTAAATCCGGAGCGCCGGAATAATACAGTGGTTTTAATCGGGTGCACCCTTAGCCAGTTCGCACGTTGTAGATAAGCGTTCGATACGAATAGACGGAGACAAATGCTCGTCGCGGGTAATTAGACAGTTAATTGTATAAAAACTGTGTTAATGATTGTGCAAAACTCAAGAGAAACATTCTCAATGTCATCAAATCTCTCTTCAATTTCGATAGATCGAAACGGATCAGAG
>NW_015376223.1:0-230 GCF_001272555.1 Dufourea novaeangliae | reverse complement strand
TGATTATTAAAATTTAAACAATATCCAATTAATTCCATTTTTTCGGTTATAAACAGGAGCAAATAGAAAAAACTTGTCAATTATACATATTAGACACTTATAAATGAAATTACATTAAACATAATATTTTTTATATTTGTCTCATTCTTTAAAAGAATTGACCACAGTGCGACGTTACATACTCGTATGTACACAAAGTTCGTCAACTATGTCTCGTTAATTCATTGTCA
>NW_015376222.1:0-230 GCF_001272555.1 Dufourea novaeangliae | reverse complement strand
AATTCCAAGATCAATTCGTAAAGAGAAGGAAGGAAGCTTCCTTATATGTGACACATCTACAAAATGATTCTACCAATTAGCCCTGACAGAATCATCGACGGTTTTGTTAAGATTTAGGAAACAGGAAAGAGTCTTCCCGATTCGCACTTTTTCTCATCGTCATATCTAGTTAGAATATTCAGTCGAAATTCGATCCTGTTACATAGTTCCACGTTATAGAAATTTCTTAT
>NW_015376221.1:0-230 GCF_001272555.1 Dufourea novaeangliae | reverse complement strand
GGGCAGGGGGGCCGGAAAGGCCGGAGGCTCGGGAGGGGGCAATGTCGGAGCTGCGGGGCAGCGACCGGCGGCCCCTCCCTCCTCCTCCTCCTCTGCCCCCCGTGCGGCGCAGCGGCAGCAGCGGCGGGAGCCTGTGGGCGCTCAGCGGCCCGTAGACGCCCCGGCCCCGGACGTCGGCATTGTGGACCTCCGCTACCGCAAGGGCCAGACCGGGGCCTCGATACTGGAGG
>NW_015376220.1:0-230 GCF_001272555.1 Dufourea novaeangliae | reverse complement strand
TCTCGTGTACGGATCGATCGGTTGGTTTACATTAATTTATTCAGTAATTAGAATCTACCGCGTGCTGGTCACGAATATCGCTGAAACGCGTCAAATGAAACGAAACGAAAACGGGTAGGCGAGGTGACACGCGTTCCGTTTGTACACGCCGTCGGATCATTTTTCCGGGTGTAGCCGGCGACCCACCGTTGTGGTACGTACCTATCGTTTTAATTATTTCAACGATATCA
>NW_015376219.1:0-230 GCF_001272555.1 Dufourea novaeangliae | reverse complement strand
GAAACACGAATAACGATGAAATGTTGGTGTATTTTTGAGAATATATTGGTGCCTTTCACCCAATCTTTCCCCCACGGATAGAAAAGACTACTATAGTTTCATATAGACGTTTGATTATTCATACATAAACTAACCCAATGAGCTGCAAGTACGATTTTTTGTTCCTCTTTGCACCGAATTCAATAATAAACCAAAACTAAACTGACTAACAATATCTTCATGCTCTCGTA
>NW_015376218.1:0-230 GCF_001272555.1 Dufourea novaeangliae | reverse complement strand
AATGGCTGCGAATTTTGCATTTATTTTGTAACTGCATGTTACAGCGGACTTCGAAGGCGTGCAGGTAACTACGAGAGAGAGAAAGAGAGAGAGAGAGTAGAATGGCGATTAGGTGAAAGGGAGTAGCTTATATGGCTGGGCTGTGGGGTTGGAGGGAATCGGAGGACATAGAGGAGTAAGCAGAAATATACATAATATACATACAAATATATAAGTAGTATTTAAGACAA
>NW_015376217.1:0-230 GCF_001272555.1 Dufourea novaeangliae | reverse complement strand
GTTTAAAAGTAATATTCAAATTTTCTAATGGCCACGGTAACCATTTCGAATTCTTCGATTGCGGGGTTTAATTCACTGTACATACTTCCCGCAAAGAATTCTCGTTCGATCTTTGCACAATACATGAAACAATCGCGATCATGCTTACAGCGAGATATAATAGAAACACGATAAAGTAAAAATATATAGTAGATGATCACCTATTTGTCGCAACATATTACCGTGTTTTA
>NW_015376216.1:0-230 GCF_001272555.1 Dufourea novaeangliae | reverse complement strand
CAATCCGCAGTCTACCATAAGTTATCGTTCATTCTGCATGTTAATGTAAATTCACGTTTTTGTGTGAATTATTTATGTTCACAATTGAAACTTGTGCAGTTGTATGTTTTTATTTCAAAAATGAGATTTGAAATAGATACTTCATCGTTGCATTCAATAGTTTTCAGAAGCAAGAAACGAAAATAAAAGTGCGCGAATAATGTTTTCATTTTACTAAATTTTATTCAGCT
>NW_015376215.1:0-230 GCF_001272555.1 Dufourea novaeangliae | reverse complement strand
TTTATGTATGTACAACTAGTAGAGAACAGCACTGAAGGTACTGCCAAGCCGGTTGTATAGTCAAATGTTAGTAGTAATATAAATGTAATCTAAATGTAAGTTGATAAACGCTATACATTGTCGAATATTTGGTGTACAATTATCTACTATAACAACAAACTTACCGAAGAAGAATATACAATTTCTTCTCTGAGAAATTTGTTTTCTCCCGCGTTGCTATCGAATAATCC
>NW_015376214.1:0-230 GCF_001272555.1 Dufourea novaeangliae | reverse complement strand
ATCAGCGCGTCCTCCTCCAGTCGTCCGAGCGCCCACCTACGCGGCGGTCGGCCGGCGGCAGGGCGGCGGTCCTGCTGCGCAGCGGATACTCCATCAGGATGTGGAGGTGATCGCTTAGCGATTCCACCTCCTCCGCCACCCTCCACCCCGTCACGAGACGCGCGGCTGCGGGCGTTGCCCACGACAAGTCCACAATGGACTCGCCTTGCCACCGCACGCAGGTGCTCGCG
>NW_015376213.1:0-230 GCF_001272555.1 Dufourea novaeangliae | reverse complement strand
TGGGTTATACTATTTTCCCTGTTGTTAATGCGAAACACTTAGGATTTTCGATGAATACTTTTTCAACCATGATAAAGATTACACATTTTAGTGTTGATGTATACTATATTTGAATGGGTTACAATTTCGGTTCGTGTATCCAAAGTTATGTTGAGTATTAGAAGAACTACCAATGCTACCAGTGATCGATCATTTGTTTTCTTGTTGATCGAATATTTTTAGAGTGATTT
>NW_015376212.1:0-230 GCF_001272555.1 Dufourea novaeangliae | reverse complement strand
CCTGTCGCTCGTTTCTGTATCAACCGATTTCAATGAAAGTTTCAGTATGTATATAACTAACATGAATCCTCGATATATGTTCATTAAACTTTCATTACAGCCTCAGGTTAAAAAGTTGTAAAAAACGACCTTTACTATTTTCTTCACGATTCTGTTCTTTGTTTCATTTTATGAAAATACAAATTAAAAAATATTCATTTTGAATGATAAATGTTAAAAAAAAAAACTAT
>NW_015376211.1:0-230 GCF_001272555.1 Dufourea novaeangliae | reverse complement strand
TGACTGTGACAGTGGTTATATGGTCGAAGAGGATTAGAAGTCAGGCATCAATGTCCAATAAATAATAAGAATTAAAACATTTTTTTTTATCATTTATCAATAATTTTGTAGAAAAAAATTTCCGAAAAAATCACTTGCTTTTAGAACTGTTACACGAGAATTCCCCCTTGACCCCTTGCTTTACACCATCGAGTCAGACAAGTGACAACGATTTCAAACTGAATTTAAAT
>NW_015376210.1:0-230 GCF_001272555.1 Dufourea novaeangliae | reverse complement strand
TGGGTTATACTATTTTCCCTGTTGTTAATGCGAAACACTTAGGATTTTCGATGAATACTTTTTAAACCATGATAAAGATTACACATTTTAGTGTTGATGTATACCATATTTGAATGGATTACAATTTCGGTTCGTGTATCCAAAGTTATGTTGAGTATTAGAAGAAGTACCAATGCTACCAGTGATCGATCATTTGTTTTCTTGTTGATCGAATATTTTTAGAGTGATTT
>NW_015376209.1:0-230 GCF_001272555.1 Dufourea novaeangliae | reverse complement strand
CACCGCCGCCATAGTGACGGGGCGCTCCTCTCGGGACACCCCGCCAGGCGGAGGCAGCCGCGGAGCCGGCCTCGGCTCCATCGCCGCCACAGCGGCCGCTGCGGCCCGCTCGAGCCGCCGCCGTGGGGGCAACGGCGGCAGCGTCACCACCCCCGACCCCGCCGGCTCCCTCGCCGGCGGCACAGGCGGCGGCGGCATTAAGGCCTCGACGGGGTCACCGACCTCCATCG
>NW_015376208.1:0-230 GCF_001272555.1 Dufourea novaeangliae | reverse complement strand
TTACAAGTTCACATACATAATAATGACTTCTTAAGCTTAATAACAGAATAATTAAGAAAGAAACAAGTGGAAATTCAAATTTTATAGACTGCGGATTTTTATGCTAAATGAGATTCTCTAAACTAATCTGTGAAGTCAGTAACAAAGGTAGAAATTTCTTTCTTCTGTTAAGTACCGATCTTATTGGGTTCAGAATAAAATAGCAACCTCATTGCATCTGACGAAAGTTT
>NW_015376207.1:0-230 GCF_001272555.1 Dufourea novaeangliae | reverse complement strand
TACTTAGACGGCTGTACTGATTGTAATTTGATAATGGTGGCATGTGTATCCTGACGTAGCCTTAGGAAATTGTAGGGTTTAACACTAGAACTACCGAAGGTGAAAATTGTTTCTATTTCTATCAGGTTGGTAAAAGAGCTTGTAAATGAATATAAACCTAAATATGAAAATGGAGAGCGAATAAAAAAATACGTACTGCTATTTTTCAGTCCTCTAAAACATATCCGAAA
>NW_015376206.1:0-229 GCF_001272555.1 Dufourea novaeangliae | reverse complement strand
GTACGTCGTTGTTATAAATAGTGCAAATTAATTATTGTAGGTTTCATTAGTTATTGCAGGTTTAATTAAATATTGTAAGTTTTATTCATTATTGCAGGTTAAAAATTAGTGTAAATAGTTGCTATAAAATAATTAATGTAGGTCAAAAATGAATGTTAAATAGTTCTAAATTAATTATTTTGAGTGTTAGTTTTGTGTAACCTATAGAGTGTTAAACCCAACGGAGGAA
>NW_015376205.1:0-230 GCF_001272555.1 Dufourea novaeangliae | reverse complement strand
GCTCGCGGAGGAAACAGAAAGTACCGCCACCGGGGATTTAATTACTCGACTGTGAGCGTATTTCGAGAAAAACTGTCTGACTGCTGTTCTCCACGTAGCTCCTTGTTCTTCTTGTTCTTCGTGTTCTTCGAAACGTGAACACTTGACTACAATTAATAAAACTATCCATCGATATCGGTAAAATCGAACCAGAATCTTGTGAACGTACACCGAATGTTTCTCTCGTCGCT
>NW_015376204.1:0-227 GCF_001272555.1 Dufourea novaeangliae | reverse complement strand
TTGCCAGCCGATTTCCCGCGGTAACGCTGCCTACCAGTCGCAGCGCGTAGCCACCGCTAGCGCTGGAATTCAGCTGGCAAACTCGCGCTCTGATTGGTCGGGGTTTTTCGTTAATATCTCGGTAACGAAACGTCAGGTTACATTGTTGCTAAGGAAAAACTTGATCCAATTCACCCCCCGAGTGCCCCATTTCCGGGTCGGACAACATTTTTATTACACCCTGTATA
>NW_015376203.1:0-230 GCF_001272555.1 Dufourea novaeangliae | reverse complement strand
AAATGATGGACGTACCTCTGGTTGTTTCGTTGCATATTCGGGAACAAAATATACGCGTTAACTCTTGGAACCGGTGACTGGGTCAATTGTGACCCGTAATAAAATTATATCCATTTGGTGACTGTATAAGTAATTTGGTAGGTGGGTCAATTGTGACCCATAACAATATTATATCCATTTGGTGATTGTATAAGTAATTCGGTGGGTGGGTCAATTGTGACCCATAACAA
>NW_015376202.1:0-230 GCF_001272555.1 Dufourea novaeangliae | reverse complement strand
ACACATGTTTAATTTTATTATGTGGCCATTTTGATAAATATTTTTTAAGTGAAAAAGATACACACACAACTTCTATGATTACTAAATTGTCAGAACCGTGACTATGTAATAGCATCGTGTGAATTTATAATTGAAAGTAGACGTTTCTGAAATGCACTTCCAAAATGTAAATAACAATAATTACGATAGTAACAGTGAAAGTATATTAATGAATATACAGATATTGTATA
>NW_015376201.1:0-230 GCF_001272555.1 Dufourea novaeangliae | reverse complement strand
GGGCGGTGAGGAGAAAGAGGGGGAGGCGTGGGGGCGAGAGGGCCGGAAAGGCCGCGGGTACGGGAGGGGGTACCGTTAGAGCTGCGGGACAGCGGCCGGCGGCCCCACCCTCCTCCTCCTCTGCCCCCCGTGCGGTGCAGCGACAGCAGTGGCGGGAACCTGCGAGCGCTCTGCGGCCCGTAGACGCCCCGGCCGCTTGGTCGGAGGTCGTCGGCCGCAGGGAGCGCCGC
>NW_015376200.1:0-230 GCF_001272555.1 Dufourea novaeangliae | reverse complement strand
TTGTACTATCATTGTGAAGTTTTTGTTAATTAACCAACTATAATAATTGTAGGTCCAACATTGAATATTCGCTGGCAAATTGTCATAACTTTTTCGTCGTAGGCCCTATTTTGGGGATTTGTATGCAAAAACACTAACTACAGTAATGTCCTGATAAGTGTGAATGTCTCGGTTCCGCGGAGTCACACTCACGCTGAGCGCGGACAATTGTCAGCACCTCGTCAATTAGG
>NW_015376199.1:0-230 GCF_001272555.1 Dufourea novaeangliae | reverse complement strand
GAGGTAGTTTTGGGCGGGCTTTAGGGTCCTCTTTTTAAACGATACGTCTTCGCCCATCCATAAGCTAGGATGATGTTGCATAGTCTAGTCTGAAAACAATATTGCTGCCCTTACTAATTTAATATTATTCAATTAAAAATTTGATATACAGTTTTTATATATATATATATGATAGAAATTCATAAAATGCACAGTCTAGCGATAAAGTATGTATATTGTATTTTTTAATA
>NW_015376198.1:0-230 GCF_001272555.1 Dufourea novaeangliae | reverse complement strand
GGGGGCAGCCGGCCGCAATCGTCCTAAGACGATGCGGTAAGGGCGCCCGCATGGGTCACCGTCGAGAGTCCCGAGGAGCTCGTCCTAAGCTCCCGCCTTGGCCCTCCCGATGGCCGCCTGCAACCCAACCCTCGCCCGGCGTAGCCCTC
Source organism: Dufourea novaeangliae (assembly GCF_001272555.1). Lineage (NCBI taxonomy): Eukaryota > Metazoa > Arthropoda > Insecta > Hymenoptera > Halictidae > Dufourea > Dufourea novaeangliae. Next base: position 81 of record NW_015376198.1, on the reverse strand, counting down.
GTACAGCAGGGCCTCCAGCGCCAGGTCGCGGTGCCGTCTACGGCGGGCCCGGGCGAAGCGACGCCGCGCCGCGTTGCATGT
>NW_015376197.1:0-230 GCF_001272555.1 Dufourea novaeangliae | reverse complement strand
CACTTATGTCTTTTACGTTATATGAACAGGAGAAGAATCCTTGATGGTCTAGGTAGCTAAGTTTGTAAAACTGAGGATTCCAGGTAGCTAAGTTGGTGAAACAAAGGATTTTAGGTAGCTAAGTTGGAAAAACTGAGGATTCCGGGTAGCTAAGTTGGTGAAACAAGGGATTTTAGGTAGCTAAGTTGGTGCACCACAAGATTCTAGGTAGCTAAGTTGGTGAAACGAAG
>NW_015376196.1:0-230 GCF_001272555.1 Dufourea novaeangliae | reverse complement strand
GGGATTTAACTATTTGACGTATTATAGTTTGAAAGTTTAAAAAAAGTTTATGTCCATTCTCTCCATTTTCTTTTTATTCTGTTTCAGAGTTAATTTTCTGCTCTTTTCGTTACAGTGCAAGTGTATCTGTTGAAATGATGAGAAATATTTTTGTTATACCTCGTACGTTTCTGTACTCGTACCTACCTCGTAACTCTGTGTATGTAACTTAAAGAATTAATTAATTATAT
>NW_015376195.1:0-229 GCF_001272555.1 Dufourea novaeangliae | reverse complement strand
ACTCGCCAATTTAATTTTAAGTAACTGTTTCAACTTCTGGTTGCTGAAGGAGTCCGTTCGATGACTCTCGTAATTCAGCTAAGGAGTCCGTTCGCTGACTCTATTAATTCTCTGATGGAGTCCGTTCGTTGACTCGGTTGATTCTCTCCGTTCGACGACTCGATTAAATCTCCTGGAGTCCCGGGGTTCGCTTCCTCCTCGGTTCCGGCTTCCCCCGAGTCGCGCCTTC
>NW_015376194.1:0-229 GCF_001272555.1 Dufourea novaeangliae | reverse complement strand
TACGTCATGTTCCGTGCAAATTTTTCAGGTCCAAAGTACCCGAATACTATTGTATTATTGCTTCTCTTCAGCTTTTTAGGCACTGTGATACCATTACAAGTAGAAATATTTGTATTTCGTTAATTCTGTTGCATTTTAATGCATCTGTACCTGATTTGGTGTTGGTACCATTTGCCAAACCACCGGATGATCCGTTCTGGATCGCATACCGACTCCAAGGGCCACGAAA
>NW_015376193.1:0-229 GCF_001272555.1 Dufourea novaeangliae | reverse complement strand
TTAGGTTCAGAAATAAATAACAAGCAATAATAATAACAGCAATTAACAAATAAACATACTATTTTAAAAAACCGTTATAAACTAATGTAAATCGTAAATTCACCACGAAAAAAAAAGATTTGAAGATATTCGTGACTCAACCTAATATTTCCTCGTGTTTGACACATCTTTCCAGTGATCTGAGAAGGTTACGCCTCGAAACTCATCCAAAATCCTAAGAAACCTCTTT
>NW_015376192.1:0-229 GCF_001272555.1 Dufourea novaeangliae | reverse complement strand
CTCGAGGCCGGCGAAGACCGCGGAAATGCGGTTGGCCGGCCTCGACGAGTCGGTGACCGCGGAAATGCGGTTGGCCGGCCTCGACGAGTCGGTGACCGCGGAGGTCGTGGTGGCGGCGGTCGCCCGCGTCGGCGGCTGCGCGGCTGCTGAGGTCCGCTGCGGCGGCATCCGCCGAAACGCGTCGGGCCTTGGCACCGCGTGGGTGCGCTGCCCCCTCGCGGCCGCGAGA
>NW_015376191.1:0-229 GCF_001272555.1 Dufourea novaeangliae | reverse complement strand
AACATGTGGCACCCCGGTTGTAATATATTACATAAGCGAGCGGTTTTAATTGGACATGGGAGAGGACGATTGTATATCTCGTTGCGTGTGTTCCCGTATATTTCTCGGCGTGTGTGTGTGCGCGCGGCGGAGAGGAGAGGTGGCCCTCGATGGAACCGGTGGAGGAAAATAACGCGGAAATTGGGAAGATACGAGAGACACGGTGAAAAAGAGGAAGAAAGAAAACCAT
>NW_015376190.1:0-229 GCF_001272555.1 Dufourea novaeangliae | reverse complement strand
TCGTACTTTACATATGTACAGGGTGTAACAAAAATGTTGTCCGACCCGGAAATGGGGCACTCGGGAGGTGAATTCGAACAAGTTTTTCCTTAGCAACAATATTATCCGAGGCTTTGTTGACGAGATATTAACGAAAAAATTCAACCAATTAGAGCGCGAGTCTGCCAGCCGAGTTCGCGCGGTAACGCTGCTTACCAGTTCTGTAAATTTAGAAGATGTACCGAAAAGG
>NW_015376189.1:0-229 GCF_001272555.1 Dufourea novaeangliae | reverse complement strand
GATCGCTGAGAACTTCCTCGCTGGCTTCCATCCGCCTGGGCTTGATACGACTACGGGAATTACTGAGACCTCTGATTAGTTTAACCAGAGGATTTAATAAGTAGCTCCTTAGTTTCTCTAACTTCGTGAAAAAAGATGTAATATCGCAGGGAACTAAATTTAAATTAAACCGTGTTTGGGTTTTATGTTGTTGCAACCGGAACGCGCTTCTTCGAGGTGGAACTTTTGA
>NW_015376188.1:0-229 GCF_001272555.1 Dufourea novaeangliae | reverse complement strand
GCCAATCTTTGCTCATTAGATCGAGGCCAATCTTCAGCCGAGGCGATGAGCACGCTCGATACGCCTCTCGGACGGATGTGTTATGTTAACCCCGGGAACAGTTCGACCTCGAATTCAGACAATTATTCGATCTGTTTGATCGTGATACTATATAGATGAACTTTTTAAAAGTGTTTGATAACGAACGAAATTTACGGTGAAATGAAGGAGGTAAAAGGCTTAAAGGCCT
>NW_015376187.1:0-229 GCF_001272555.1 Dufourea novaeangliae | reverse complement strand
TGAGGGCTGACGCCCTCGCGGCCCGCCTTGCCGAGGTTTTCCGCGGCACCGACGTTCGCGTCTCGAGGCCGGCGCAGACCGCAGAAATGCGGTTGGCCGGCCTCGACGAGTCGGTGACCGCGGAGGCCGTGGCGGTTGCGGTCGCCCGCGTCGGCGGCTGCGCGGTTGCCGAGGTCCGCTGCGGCGAGATCCGCCGAAACGCGTCGGGCCTTGGCACCGCGTGGGTGCG
>NW_015376186.1:0-229 GCF_001272555.1 Dufourea novaeangliae | reverse complement strand
AGCACATGGAAACACGAAAATCACAGCGAGGCCTACTTCATTTTACCTGTAGCTGAATAGAAACCCTCCATCGTCGAAATAAATTTTTCTTTGATCTGGTATTTAAAAATAAATTTCCGAAAATGGGAATTCATACAAAGGTCTCCAATTCGTAGATCACCAGCTCGTTATAAGACGTGAGAACAGTTTCAAAGACAAATTATATACGAAACAATAACGACGAACACAG
>NW_015376185.1:0-229 GCF_001272555.1 Dufourea novaeangliae | reverse complement strand
CACGATTTCATCATTCGCAACACTACCCTGAAAATATAAAAATGATTTTAATACAAACACGATCTCATCATTCGCGACACTATCCTCCAAGCAATTAGGAAGATCAATATTAACAATTTACAAGGCTAATACAACCCGTGATCTATTCTCATCCGCAACACTAATACAAACCGCGATTTTGCCCAAACTTGCTGTTCGTTGGGCCGGGTACATTGGCCAAAAATACTAA
>NW_015376184.1:0-229 GCF_001272555.1 Dufourea novaeangliae | reverse complement strand
GTAACAATGTCACTTTTATATACATTTAGTATGAACAGAGTGTAATATGTGAAATGTAAACACGTAGTTAAAATCATGTGTCAAGAAGAATGGTGCTTGAAATGAATAATTACATTTACATATATTCCAAGCTAATATTAAAAACAGTAACGAATAATGGTATTTAATACTGCAGGATGGTACAGGAGAATTATTATATTACAGAAGAGTCAATATATTGGGTCCAAAA
>NW_015376183.1:0-229 GCF_001272555.1 Dufourea novaeangliae | reverse complement strand
TCGTACAATTCACTTATTCGGCGTTATCGTAATATTCAATACACGGTACAAAATTAAAAATTCTCGAATAAAAATTTTCGAAAAGGAGATGAACTTGCTCTGAATACTTTTCCGGTAGGCAGAGAGCAAGGATATCCCAGATAATATTGGAGAATGCTCGATGGAACGCAATCGTGGAGCAGGTAAACTAGGCCACGATATATCCTCGCAGTTAAACTCTATTTTCACA
>NW_015376182.1:0-229 GCF_001272555.1 Dufourea novaeangliae | reverse complement strand
TCGTACAATTCACTTATTCGGCGTTATCGTAATATTCAATACACGGTACAAAATTAAAAATTCCCGAATAAAAATTTTCGAAAAGGTGATGAACTAGCTCTGAATACTTTTCCGGTAGGCAGAGAGCAAGGATATCCCAGATAATATTGGAGCATGCTCGATGGATCGCAATCGTGGAGCAGGTAAACTAGGCCACGATATATCCTCGCAGTTAAACTCTATTTTCACA
>NW_015376181.1:0-229 GCF_001272555.1 Dufourea novaeangliae | reverse complement strand
ATTGCATTGAATCTGTCTGATTACATTTGTGGATTGTACCAATGAACTTTCCACATCTCATTCGTGTTATTTACGTAGCGTATATAATAACTTTGACTTGTTAAAATATTTTGAAGAGACATTCTGTAATTTTCAATTATACCTTGTACAATATCGAAAATATTTTTTAAAATCGGTTTCTCTCATTTACCAAGTTTCAGGGGACTCTAAAAGGGACTAAAAGTTCCTC
>NW_015376180.1:0-229 GCF_001272555.1 Dufourea novaeangliae | reverse complement strand
GCTCCCGGCCGTGGTTGCGGCCATGGTGGGGAGCGAGAGGTCGTGGAGGGCGGTGTCCTCCTTTTGCGAGACCGTCGTCTCGCAGAAGGAGGGCGACGAGCGGGACTGCGAGGCGCGCGATCCCACTCGTCGAGAGAGGAGGAGAGCGAGGCGGGGTCGTGGGCGGGGCCGTGGGGCCCGCAGAAGCAGCCCCGACGACGCCGGCAGGGGGGGGGGGGGGGCCCCCCCC
>NW_015376179.1:0-229 GCF_001272555.1 Dufourea novaeangliae | reverse complement strand
ATTGCATTGAATCTGTCTGATTACATTTGTGGATTGTACCAATGAACTTTCCACATCTCATTCATGTTATTTACGTAGTGTATATAATAACTTTGACTTGTTAAAATATTTTGAAGAGACATTCTATAATTTTCAATTATACCTTGTACAATATCGAAAATATTTCTTAAAATCGGTTTCTCTCATTTACCAAGTTTCAGGGGACTCTAAAAGGGACTAAAAGTTCCTC
>NW_015376178.1:0-228 GCF_001272555.1 Dufourea novaeangliae | reverse complement strand
CCCTGTCGCTGTTGACAGGGGCGGACTCGCGGAGGCCAAGCGTAAGCTGCTCAAGCTTACGCAAAAAGAGCAGGGCCTCCGCGAGGAGGACATTGAGGACCGGGCGGGGCCGCCGCCACCGGTCTCAAAATCCTGCATGAGGCTGCCACCGGGTGAAGCGGTGGCAGTGTTACGTCCCGCGTTGCGGTCGTTACTTTATTTATATTTTCGGGTCCTGGCTCTTTTAAG
>NW_015376177.1:0-229 GCF_001272555.1 Dufourea novaeangliae | reverse complement strand
TGTTCGTTCCAGCCTGCTCCGATTGGAAACACTTCTGTGACCATCGGTTACGATCAAACCTCGGATATACAATGTCTTCCTTTGATTCATGGAATCTAGTACATTTAACGTACGTTCGGGGGTACCTTCAAATGGTTCATACGATTTCGAAAATATATCGTAGTCTTCGGTGAAGCTTTTGCCTTCGGTTAGACTGTAAAGTCAAAGAACCTCCATCTATTCTGAACGA
>NW_015376176.1:0-229 GCF_001272555.1 Dufourea novaeangliae | reverse complement strand
AACGTCTCTTGGTCTTCCGGACTTCGCCTATACTTCAAGACAAATTGATTATACATTTTATATCACTTTGTCACTTCTTTTTGAGTTGATTTCCTCTTTTTGCACTTTAATTCCTGAAACACTTAAATTCACGTTAATATGTCTAAGTGCCATTGTTGGTTTGTTGTCATCAAAATACGGGCTTCGGGTTCTTGGACCCAACAATCTCCCCCTTTTTGATGATGACAAA
>NW_015376175.1:0-229 GCF_001272555.1 Dufourea novaeangliae | reverse complement strand
TGTTTATTGACTTTCTTTAAGAGACTTAATTTTTACATTAACATAAACATTACTATAAAGTAAACGAATATTTGATAAAATAATCCTTAATAATACATTTATTTTTGTATCTTTCAACGTCGCTCCGAAGTTTCTTTTGAGAAAAGTATATATTCTTCGCCATAATTCATTAACTATGCAGTGTGAAAACAATGTTGCAAGTAAATATTATTAAATTGGATTTTTTAAT
>NW_015376174.1:0-229 GCF_001272555.1 Dufourea novaeangliae | reverse complement strand
TCCGCGGCTCCAGGACGCCGGGGCGCGGCGGTGCGCGCGCCGCGAGCCCCGAAAAGGGCAGCGATGGCGCTCACCGTTACCCCGGGCAGCGCGATGACGTACGCGGAGGACCGCGATGTCCGGCGTCCGCTTGGCGGACGTCGGGGTCCATGACCTCCGGTACCGCAAAGGGCTAACGGGATCGTCCATATTGGAGATCCCGGGCCCCGACAGCGCTGCCCGGGCTGAC
>NW_015376173.1:0-229 GCF_001272555.1 Dufourea novaeangliae | reverse complement strand
AATCGAGGTCTTACTGTATTTCCATTATACACTTTACAGACCGTGTGTGCGCGACACATGTTACCGAGACAAAGATGAATTCACAAACGAGAAACTCGAAAACTAGTAGGTATCTGTTCATAGAGGCATAGCAGCTTTGTTGAGTCTCCTTTATTATGACGTGTTATTTAGCGGCTCCCGCGGTTTCATGAAAATAACGAACCTGATTAGCATACAGACACGATGAAAT
>NW_015376172.1:0-229 GCF_001272555.1 Dufourea novaeangliae | reverse complement strand
TGTCTTTGTACTACTTAACCAAAAAGGTAAGCACATTCTACTGAATAAATAATGGAAACCTAGGGTCGTCTGTGATGAACGTTTTCGACACAATATGGTAGTAGCGAACGTGTTGAGGATAACAACACCTGTAGGTACAGTAAAACGTAGTTTCCATCCATGTGTCTGATTGAAAACAGTACAGGTATACCTTCGCACCTACAGAGATACCTCTACACTTTGAACTGTC
>NW_015376171.1:0-229 GCF_001272555.1 Dufourea novaeangliae | reverse complement strand
ATATTGCGATATTATCAATAATAAATCTGATGAATACGCAGCGTACGGTGAAATAAAATTTTGGTGATACGAGCTGAACGTTAACAGCGCGTCCACGCTGTGGACACTTCGATGTGTATTTAGCAGCCTGATGTATACGGTTTAAGTGATAATACGGGCTATTTGCACCGTACCCTTTAACAGTAATGTCAAAATGTCTGGGAGACGTGATTCCAATTCGAAGGGTTAA
>NW_015376170.1:0-229 GCF_001272555.1 Dufourea novaeangliae | reverse complement strand
CTGTGTGCCAGGTTTTTCGCGGGCTTCAGAGGAGACCGCGATGTTTTTTAACAGACAACGCGGCTCGCGTAATTAATAGCGAATAATAATTTCAAGTCCAACCAGAAACCACGGAAACTTGCTTTTAATACAGAACCTGGTATGTCCGGGGTCCGATGAACTGTTCCACACGTTTCACGGTTAAGCGATCCCCGTGTACTCGAGAATATTATCATTTCGATTTAGTTCA
>NW_015376169.1:0-228 GCF_001272555.1 Dufourea novaeangliae | reverse complement strand
GTCTGGCTATGTACTGCCTTTTTCACTGTGGCAGTTGATCTGTTAATATTTTTATTAATTCTTCACCTCAGCGGAAATAATGCAAAACTACGACTCAAGAAGGAAAGAAGCTTATATGAATTCCACATTATAAAGCAAACACGGTTTAGATACACCGAAGTGTTACATCTTAAAAATATTAAACAAATCTGTCAGTAAGTCCTAAAGTGAAAGTGCTACCCCATATTT
>NW_015376168.1:0-228 GCF_001272555.1 Dufourea novaeangliae | reverse complement strand
TCCAATCGAGTATGTTGAGGAATTAAATGGCTTATGGGTTACACTGTGAATTGGAAATAAAATAAGTGGATTTAAATAGATTATGGAATTACACCGAATTTCGTATTCTGATAACATTTATCTAATGAACCTTGCAAACTGAAATTATTACAATTCGGAACCACCACGTTAACCCATTGGCAGTACCAAAGTAATTTTCGTAAAAGTCGGGGAACCGATAAACTTAAA
>NW_015376167.1:0-228 GCF_001272555.1 Dufourea novaeangliae | reverse complement strand
AGTGGGGGTAAACCGTACCACGATTCTGAAATCATTGTTGCCTTGGAAATCCTGTTTGAATATTACTGCGGCGAAAATTCACGTTTTCGACGGGATGCCCCGCAACCTAAGCGCGTGAGCAACAGTCGAGAGACCCTATTCGCATCCCAATGCGGCGATTTTACGTTTTATTTTTAATTATTTTATAATTTCACTTTGTAACCTCTAAGTAAAATAAAAAAGTTAAAA
>NW_015376166.1:0-228 GCF_001272555.1 Dufourea novaeangliae | reverse complement strand
GGGGGTAGGGTAAAAGAGACTGCGCGAGGAGAAGTTGGAATCTATTCGGCCTCCACCTTTGGACGCGAAATTTGCCAGACAATATTGATCTTGCCGTGGAACACTGACTTCGTCTCTGCCTTCGAAAGTACAAAGGAACCTCAAACGGCAACAAGATAAGCTCGTCTCCTCGCTATGAGGATTGACGTTGGTGCAGTTTGGCCGCGAGTTCACCACCCCCACCCCTTT
>NW_015376165.1:0-228 GCF_001272555.1 Dufourea novaeangliae | reverse complement strand
CACGGGTGTGGTGCGGGCGATGGCGCTCTACGGGGCTCCCGTATGGGCGCCTAACCTGGCGGCTTGTCGGCGCGGAAGACAACTGCTGCGCAGTATTCAGCGCCGTATGGCCGTCAGGGTCGCCCGCGGATACCGCACCCTATCTCACGAGGCGGCGGTCGTCCTGGCGCGGGTCGTGCCGTTTGAGCTCCAGGCGGTGGTCGACGCCGAGGTATATCGGTGTCGACA
>NW_015376164.1:0-228 GCF_001272555.1 Dufourea novaeangliae | reverse complement strand
GTTCTTTTAAATTTTGCGTCTTACAAATATAATAAAATATATCGGTAAATATACCGGTATTTTTATACAGCGGTATAATATCATATCGGTATTTTCGTATTTCGATGTTTATTAGGATTTTGAAGGTACAACCGAACAATATCGATATAATACCAAAGGTATACCGAAATTACCGAAAACCGAAATATATACCGGTATAATACCGGTATTTTACAGGGACTTCTACCG
>NW_015376163.1:0-228 GCF_001272555.1 Dufourea novaeangliae | reverse complement strand
TAGAAAAAATAGCCATGTTTGTACATGGTTAACACAACATCGCGTTTTAGTGTCTTGTTTTTTTATTAGTGGAACTACCAAACACACTAAATTCTTGCACGTATTTTTCTTCATTCTATAGAAAAAATAAACTACATGATCATTTATGTTCTTTTCTATGTAAGGATGTGACCAAACTTTTACGCTCTCGAATATTATTACAACATAAGGCGATAAGGTCCTCTTCGT
>NW_015376162.1:0-228 GCF_001272555.1 Dufourea novaeangliae | reverse complement strand
GATTCGATTCTTGTTTTTGGAAGGGAAATCGCGCAGCGAAATCAAAGATCGCTTGGATGCTGTGTACGGTGACTCTTCTCCTTCGATGGCGACCGTCAAAAATTGGTTTAACGAGTTTCAACGTCGTCGCACGTCGGTTTTTGATGAGCCACGTCCAGGTGCCCCGAAAACGGCTACCACGGAGGATAACGTGAAAAAAATTCACGATCTCGTATTGGCAGACCGCCG
>NW_015376161.1:0-228 GCF_001272555.1 Dufourea novaeangliae | reverse complement strand
GGATGTCGTCAATGTATCCTCCTTGACTCACAGTCATGCCGTTCTCGCTCCTTTGGAACTCCAAACCCAGGCAGTATGAGATGTCCCCCAAGTCCTTGACCTCGAACTTGGTATTGAGGTATCTCACGAGTCCATCGATTTGATTCTTGTTGCGCGAAATCAGTAAAATATCGTCAACATAGACAATGATTGAACATCGGCTCTCGAATGGTCCAATGTGATACACGC
>NW_015376160.1:0-228 GCF_001272555.1 Dufourea novaeangliae | reverse complement strand
ATAAAGTATTCTACTTGATTGTAAAATTTATTGTATTTCCGGGTACGTGTAGAGTCATGGATGAATGTATTTGATGGTTACCTTTATTATTTAATTGTTATTTTGTAACTGTGTTACTGTCTAAGGTTTTGTTTTCTTAAGCAATTACTGACATGAAAGTAATTCAAAAATTATTGAACCGCTTATACCAATTACTGTCGCCCAAATTATTCAGGTTCATTTATTTCG
>NW_015376159.1:0-228 GCF_001272555.1 Dufourea novaeangliae | reverse complement strand
AGATAAAATCTCCAATACTCATTCTGCCTTCCAACCCGTATCTCGCAATAAACGAAGGAAACGGTCAGTATTTCATGGCAGACCAACAATACCTTGACACCTGCAGGATGCACCACTCGAAATATATCTGTGAACTCTACCTTCCTCTCGAGTCGTTGGACGAAACCCCGACTTGCGAAACGGAACTGCTAACAAACCTATATACAATTTCCTGGTCTAGCTGTAATA
>NW_015376158.1:0-228 GCF_001272555.1 Dufourea novaeangliae | reverse complement strand
CCGGCGGACGTCCCCGGCGGCGGGGGGCGAGGTTGTGGCGGCGGGGGCCCCGGTCCCGATGGAGGTCGGGGACCCCATCGGGGCCTTGATGCCGCCGCCGCCTGTGCCACCGGCGAGGGGGCCGGCGGGGTCGGGGGCGGTGGAGTTACCACCGTTGCCCCCTCAGCGGCGGCTCGAGCGGGCCGCCGCTGCCGCTGTAGCGGCGATGGAGCCGCGGCCGGCTCCGCG
>NW_015376157.1:0-228 GCF_001272555.1 Dufourea novaeangliae | reverse complement strand
CCAGAAGTCTTCGAAAAAATAAGGAAAACCAACCGCCGAAGACGGATCGTTCTCCACCAGGACAATGCGAGCTCTCACACATCGGCTCAAACGAGAGACTTTTTGGGAACTGAAAACACCGAATTGATGGGTCATCCGCCGTACAGCCCTGATTTAGCACCCAATGACTTCTTTTTGTTTCCGCACATCAAAAATAAATTACGAGGTCAACGTTTTTCGACGCCCGAA
>NW_015376156.1:0-228 GCF_001272555.1 Dufourea novaeangliae | reverse complement strand
AGTTTATGGATATCACTGAACATTTGTTAAAATAACTTTTCTGAAACTGAAAATTAAGTGAGAAATTTAAGGTGTTCACGTTAGGCGAGACACCCTGTATATCTTCCGATTCCATAACTTCTATTATATCATAACAGAATAATAAGTTACTGTTCCATCAATCATGTCCCCCACTTTTTGCCGGTACTTATATACCGAGTGGTCCATAAACGGTGATCAATATCTCGA
>NW_015376155.1:0-228 GCF_001272555.1 Dufourea novaeangliae | reverse complement strand
TATAGTTCAGTCTATGCGCAGTAATTTATTGTAAGAAAGTTTATATAGAATAAACCAGCGACTCTTAACGCATTCTTTTGCTACTGCCATGGATAACAACTCTTTATTAAATAAACTATGTATAATTTCTGGATTAAGTACATCGTAATCGAAATTATATTCATCAAGATACGAAATAGTAATTGGTATTTCTAACTTTAACATTGAGTAATTATTTAAAATATGTTA
>NW_015376154.1:0-228 GCF_001272555.1 Dufourea novaeangliae | reverse complement strand
GGGGCGAGTCCCGCTTCTGTGGAAGCGGGGGCGGCTGACCCTGGTCCCCAAGAAGGGTAAGCCTGCGGAGGATCCCTCCGCGTACCGGCCGATGTCTCCTCGACGAGGCGGGCAAACTGTTCGAGCGAGTGCTCCCTGCCCGCCTGTCGAGGGGACTGTCCGCGAGTGGTCTCGGGCTGGCGGACTGCCAGTACGGTTTCCGCGAGGGCCGGTCGACGCTCGATGCGA
>NW_015376153.1:0-228 GCF_001272555.1 Dufourea novaeangliae | reverse complement strand
CGTACAGCATCAATGTTTTCTGGAACAACGACCGATTTTGGACGACCTTCACGAAATTCGTCACTGAGCGAACGACGGCCACGATTGAATTCGGTATACCACCGATATACAGTGGTTTTTGATGGTGCTTCATCGCCAAAAGTCGAATTAAGTTCATCGATTGATTGTTGTTGAGATAATCCACGTCGAAAATTGTAAAAAATAATCGCACGGAAATGTTCACGAGTT
>NW_015376152.1:0-228 GCF_001272555.1 Dufourea novaeangliae | reverse complement strand
GGGCATACCTTCTAAAAAAACAAGGCGAACTTCAAAACTTTATGTATAAACAATACAGGAATACAATAACTATTTTAATACGTGCCCCCCTTGATATCATGCAGCTTTCGATTCAAACAAATTTTTCGTATAGCGAATACCATACGAGTGATTTGAAATCGTCGGGTTATGCGACCCACCCTGTATATGTACAGACTGATTTGAGAGTAGTGATACAAATATTCGTAA
>NW_015376151.1:0-228 GCF_001272555.1 Dufourea novaeangliae | reverse complement strand
AATTATAAATAAATAAAATAATAAAAATTATGAACTAAATCTATAAATGTATACATTATAAATAAATAAATAAATAAATAACACTAAAGGAAAGTTGCATTCTATTATTACGTAAACGTTATAAATTTGGTAAAAACTTTTAAACACTTATCTTTATACATTTAGGAAATTCTGCTTTAAAACATTCTGCTTTTAAACATGCTACAAACATAGTGGATTTGACTTTGG
>NW_015376150.1:0-228 GCF_001272555.1 Dufourea novaeangliae | reverse complement strand
AGCCTGGAATTTACAACTCCAGGCGGATTCGAAAGAGAAATCCACGCGGACGGACGCGACACTAAGTTCGAAGCATTTTCATTGAATTATTTCTCAAAGGTAATTATCTCAAAACGTGAGCCTTATATGAAACAATTTTATTCCAGACATTCGATTTATTCGACTTCGTATCTCGTTCGACATAAAATTTTAATTAGTAAAAATGAACTACAATTCTTATATCTATCC
>NW_015376149.1:0-228 GCF_001272555.1 Dufourea novaeangliae | reverse complement strand
ATTTCTAATCAGTTTCAGTATATTAATTTTTTTAAATCTTCGTAGAATAATGTTTTTCTCGTTTTTTAATTATCAAACCTGGATCTATACTTTTGGTCGGTAGTGTTTATACTCTATCGCTACACTGTACCAAACGTATCTTCCACATTATAGGGGGTCCTACCGGTACATTTTGAAGAAAGTAGAACTACCTCCTGTTCGCAAGGTGTTAAACATGTGCAAGATCCC
>NW_015376148.1:0-228 GCF_001272555.1 Dufourea novaeangliae | reverse complement strand
GCGAAAGGCGCGATCCCGCTCGCCGCGAAAGAAGGAGAGCGAGGCGGAGCCGTGGACGTGGTCTGGGGACCCGCACGGCCGGCTCTGCGGACGTCGACAGTGGGCAGGTCCCTCCGTAGGCGTCCCGCCTCGCTCTCCTCGCAGGCTGGGCCTGCGCGGGTGGGCCGGGCGCGTGCGCGGACATGGGGAGCTGGGGCTTAGGCCTTGATAGCTCCTCGCTCCGCGCAC
>NW_015376147.1:0-228 GCF_001272555.1 Dufourea novaeangliae | reverse complement strand
TCCTGTTCCCCAGTTCAAGAATTTCCGTTCGGTGTCGCGTCCACATGTCCACATTTCGAACGCAACTGATTTATCGAACAACAGGGATTTCCCACGAGTTACCCAAGCATCCGTAATTAAAGTCCTTCGAAAAGTTAATAACCGAGTGTGCGTACTTTCGGGGCAGTCGTAATAGCCCCGGCATTGTCGGCGAGGCAATGTCCCACGGGCACGATGGAACACAAACGA
>NW_015376146.1:0-225 GCF_001272555.1 Dufourea novaeangliae | reverse complement strand
CCTTCAATGATAGCTCGCTGAAGTCGTCTCAACACCGGCTATCACATCGCGATAAAAAAAACAGCATTCCGTTAAAAAAAATAGAGATGACCTTGAAGTTTCCTCTATGCCTTCACACATGCAGAAAATGTTTGTGTCACAACATGCCCCCCTCTATACCGAGTAAGTTTTGTATATAACATTTTTTCATATTATTACAAATAACGGCAATATTCAAAGTGGACA
>NW_015376145.1:0-228 GCF_001272555.1 Dufourea novaeangliae | reverse complement strand
TTCGTCCAAAAAGGACTCTAATAACGGTCAGTTGCGTTCTTATGTTCGCGGCTTTTATAGCCTGCTCCCATAACGATCTACGGAAACCGAAACCTAAAATTAAGTCGGCCACGTTCGTTGCCCCCTATCGAAATGTGTCGACTGTGCCTTGGTTTACCCAGTCGTTGTATTGTTCTTCCGCCGACAGTTCACCCTATTTCACTGTAGTTTCCTCCACAGATTAATGTA
>NW_015376144.1:0-228 GCF_001272555.1 Dufourea novaeangliae | reverse complement strand
CAAGTTTAAAAGACGTAGGCAGTAGTTAGTTTCTGTAGTAAGCCAGGGACCCCGTGTGATGAGTTTGTGAGGTCGTAGAACCCTCGTTGGAGGCGCCAGAGACCCCGTATTGTTAGAGGGTGGGGTCACGGAACCCCCGGTTGTGGCGCCAGTGACACCGTGTGGTGAGAACGTTGGGTCACAGAACCCCCGGTGGAGGCGCCAGGTACCCCGTGTATGTAGAAGTGG
>NW_015376143.1:0-228 GCF_001272555.1 Dufourea novaeangliae | reverse complement strand
TTATGGTTTGAGGCTTTGTTAGCGTAATGGAAAATCTTTCTGGGCCTTCCGGGTTTTCCATCTCTCAAAAGACTCGGCCGTCCACAAAGCCGTGTTCCTTGTGCAACTGGAGCAGTAGGAGTATTGTATATCTCCTCATCTGAATCTGATTCGCTAACTGGATTTTCTTCCCCTTGATTTGCGTCTTCTTCTAATTTGACTGTATTTTCTTCTGCCTCGATGGAGATT
>NW_015376142.1:0-228 GCF_001272555.1 Dufourea novaeangliae | reverse complement strand
GAATAGGTAGGTGTTCGAGTATTCTTCTGTTGAAATTTTGAAATAGTCAAAAGCTAGAATATTCGAATGTTCAAATGCATAAACGTTCAAATATTCACACATTTAAATATTCGAGTGTTCGAATGTTCACATGTTCGAACGTTCAAATGTTCAATTATTGAAATGCTCAAATATTTAAATGCTCAAATGTTCGAATATTCAAATATTTAAACATTCGAATGTTCATGT
>NW_015376141.1:0-227 GCF_001272555.1 Dufourea novaeangliae | reverse complement strand
TTAGATGTTACCCGCTAAAAACCGCTGCAGCTGGTCCACGTATATGCCGAATGGTCTTTTGCTATAATGAAAAATAATAATTTCCAAAATATTACAATGATGCACATTTTAATGTTTTAATTCTTTATTCATTATCGTCTACGATGGACCAAATTAAAAGTCCGTTACCGTTGAAATAGCTTTTAGAAATTCATTACCGTTAGCCGTCGAAATTTCTGTCAATAAAG
>NW_015376140.1:0-228 GCF_001272555.1 Dufourea novaeangliae | reverse complement strand
TCTCAGATCTGGATGCAAACGAAGCCTCTAACAAATTACAACACCTCAAAGAAGTCGAAGTTTTGTTAATCGGACGAACCGTAAGTGGAGAATAAAGCCACCGTTATGTAAGTGTGTACTGCACATGGCCTACCTCGGTCGGTCGGATACTTTGAATTTCTAACATTCGGCCACACTGACGTCAGGTCTGTCCTCAGACTTTACAATAGAGTTGCGTTTTGTTTTGAA
>NW_015376139.1:0-228 GCF_001272555.1 Dufourea novaeangliae | reverse complement strand
AACTTACAGAAAAAAAATTGTGGCGATATCTTTTACGAGCATCTTTCAAATGATAAATTCCGGGTACTTTTTACACAGAATGTACTAATTGCTACGGGCACCCCAAAAGCGAATGGTCAGGTTGAACGTGTTAATCGTGTTTTGACAACAATTTTAAGTAAACTGACCGATAATCGGGAAGAAAAATACTGGTATAAGTTATTGGATAATGTAGAGTATTCTTTAAAT
>NW_015376138.1:0-227 GCF_001272555.1 Dufourea novaeangliae | reverse complement strand
TAGTGGTCGTGCACACAGACTGGACCGGGCGGATCTTCGATAAGATGCTACCGGAACAGAGGTAAGATATCTAGACGCCAGGAGCGCTCATTCGGGCCCGAGGGAAGAGGGGCGAAGGCCGTTCCAGGTATTAAACCCTTCGGGGGCCTGGTCGTGCCACCTTAAGTAGTATATAGCGCGTAGGGGCCCGAATGCGATTCCGGACAGCGGGGCGTATACTGGCGAAC
>NW_015376137.1:0-227 GCF_001272555.1 Dufourea novaeangliae | reverse complement strand
AGCGGTCGGCGACCCTCCTCCGGATCGTCCGGAAAGAGGGTGCCGACCACCTGCTCGAGCACGAGGGGGTCCAGACTCTCGGTGACCGGGGGGGCAGCCGGCCGCAATTGTCCTAAGACGATGCGGTACGGGCGCCCCCATGGGTCACCATCAAGAGTCCCGAAGAGCTCGTCCCAGGCTCCCGCCTTGGCCCTCCTGATGGCCGCCTGTAGCGTCACCCTCGCCCG
>NW_015376136.1:0-228 GCF_001272555.1 Dufourea novaeangliae | reverse complement strand
TTGAAACAGTCACCGAGCGCGAACTGTCGCCATATGAACGTTTGGTGTCAATCGACTATAGTCACGGTCGTACCAAAAGAATTAAATGCAACTCTATATAAATGAATCGTCCTGTATATCAACATCCAATATTCAATATACTTACTTAGAAATGTTTCTAAATGGAATCGATGGTACTGGAGGTCTTGCGGTCCACTTTGATATTTGACCACCCAGCAAATTATCGAC
>NW_015376135.1:0-228 GCF_001272555.1 Dufourea novaeangliae | reverse complement strand
TCCAATTTCCACAATCGTGCCTCCACCTTGTTAGAACTGTACAGTTGTTACGGGAGAAAGCGATGTTCGCATCGAAATCGAGCGAGCGCGAATATACCCGTAAAAGAATCCTCTGATAAACACGGAGAAGGATTAAGAAATTCGTATTTCGACCAAGAAGAAAGGTTATTGTCAATGTGAAAATATGGAGGAGGTTTTAACTTATCATTTCACAGAGAAAAGTTAAAC
>NW_015376134.1:0-227 GCF_001272555.1 Dufourea novaeangliae | reverse complement strand
GCTGCAGAAACTAACACAAAATACATATATATGGATATATATATATATATATATATATGTTAGTCTTTTTGTGTGCTATAAATCCGAGAATAAGGTTTGGAACTGTTTCGAAACGGGTGGATTGCCGCAAATTTCGATTGAAAATCGCTGGGATCGCTCAGCGTTGAGCGTGGAGGTGGAAGGAGGACTCTTGCTCGAGTCCAGAAAAACACACGCGAAATTGGCGA
>NW_015376133.1:0-227 GCF_001272555.1 Dufourea novaeangliae | reverse complement strand
GGCATGGATCTTAAATGGCATCAAGTGGCACATCTTATGAGGGACGTGCTTTTGTTCCGGGTGAAGGAATTTCAGAGATTTCAAGGTCACCTTGATTTTTTTATAACATAGATCGACAGAGTATCACATTCGGAGTAAAAATTTGTTGAACTTCGTACGTGCTAAACCTAATAGTTGACGAGATATTTACAAAATAATTTTTAATACGTACAGTGGACTCTCACTAT
>NW_015376132.1:0-227 GCF_001272555.1 Dufourea novaeangliae | reverse complement strand
CGAATCTGCAAACCGTTTTTTTTCCAGCACGTCTAGTGTTTGAAAAAATTAATTTAAAAAAAAATTGCAATTTTCAAAAACTAGACGTGCTGGAAAGAAACGGTTTGCAGATTCATATTCACCTCATAAAGGTCTATCAGAAACGCTTATTGAAAAGTGTAAACTTTTTAGGTGTTGAATAGTGTTATCCAAGGAAATTCAACTGATCCAATTGTTGCAAATAAAGG
>NW_015376131.1:0-227 GCF_001272555.1 Dufourea novaeangliae | reverse complement strand
TTTTGTTTTATTTAAAATATATATTTTCTATAAAACATTTATAATAAACCAAAGTTAAATCCAGTATGTTTGTTTTTAATGTACAATTTCCTAAATGTATAAAGATATATGTTTAAAAGCTTGTAACAAATATATAACATACATAACAATACAATGCAATTTTTCCTTAGCGTTATTTATTTCTTAATTTATAACGTATACATTTATAGATTCAGTTCATAATTTTT
>NW_015376130.1:0-227 GCF_001272555.1 Dufourea novaeangliae | reverse complement strand
GTATGAAAAAAAAAACAGTATTCGTTTGTCCACGATTTGGCCACATTTGTCCACCCCAAATTTTCGGTTGTCGCCGTTAATATTGAATCTTATTTTTTGAGCTTTTTTTTGTTAATAATAATTCGATTCTGCTGGGTGGACAAACGAATATTTGGGGTGGACATACATGGACATATCATGTATAATCATATCTCAGTGAGAAATGAAGGAAAAATGTTCGTGGGAGT
>NW_015376129.1:0-227 GCF_001272555.1 Dufourea novaeangliae | reverse complement strand
CCTCTCGGGGACAAGAATGGGAATCAAGGACAATCCTCGCATTAGGGAACTATTGGAGAACGAGATTATTGTTGCATACAACGAACGACGAGAACGACTTGCGGCAGCAGGCAAAGGAAAATATCGCCAAAATATAAGCCGAAAATAAGAAGCAGTTTAACAAGCGCTGGAAGGAAGCAAAGAGCTATCAAGAGGGCGATTGTGTTGTGATAAAGAGGACTCACTTT
>NW_015376128.1:0-227 GCF_001272555.1 Dufourea novaeangliae | reverse complement strand
CCGTGATCTCGCGGAAGGAGGACGACGAGCGGGGTCGGGAGATGACCGACCCCGCTCGCATCGAGAGGAGGAGGGCGAGGCGCGCTGGGGATCGGCGGCTGGCCGCCGCCCCGGCCGCGGGGGGGCCTGGTGCCCCCTGAGCCCACCCTCCTCTCGGCCGGTCACTGGGCGACCGGCGCGACGCGGCGACCCCGCACGATTGGCGACGACGGGCCCTTGGGCTCGCC
>NW_015376127.1:0-227 GCF_001272555.1 Dufourea novaeangliae | reverse complement strand
CTATATTTCAACCTTATCAAAATCCTTAATACCAAGTTCAAAAAGTGATCGATTTGGAATGACACTTGTGTCACACGTGAAAATGTACTAAATATTACCGAATTTCTTATTTTCTAATACAGTTTACAACACAATGCTTTCGATCTGTCTTGTATTTTTTAAGCAAAATGAAGACTTAACACCCTACATTTATTACCCCTTAAAGGCCTGCTAAAATCTAGGAAAAC
>NW_015376126.1:0-227 GCF_001272555.1 Dufourea novaeangliae | reverse complement strand
AATTGAAGATCAACGACGCAAAGAGATTGTATTCATGCAAGATATGTCTAACGGGAAAACTCACAAGTCTCCCGTTTACATCCAAATCCGAGCGATCGTCAAATCCCTTAGATATCGTGCACACGGATCTGTGCGGCCCGATGCGAACTGCATCAATTGGAGGCGCACGTTACTTCATGACATTAATCGACGACCACAGTCGATGGTGCGAGGTATATTTCCTTAAG
>NW_015376125.1:0-227 GCF_001272555.1 Dufourea novaeangliae | reverse complement strand
GGAATCAGTTTTTTCTCTCTTATTTCTTCTTCCAATCTCCTCTCCAACATCCCTGCGTATACCTTATATGACGTGTTCATCAACGTTATTTCTCTATAATCCTCCACTTTTCTTCCATTCCTTTTTTCCAGGATTGGTACGACTGTACCCCATTCCATTCATCTAGCCACCCTCCCTCTCTCCACACCCTGTTACAAATCTTCCTTAACTCATTTTTAACGCCTTTT
>NW_015376124.1:0-227 GCF_001272555.1 Dufourea novaeangliae | reverse complement strand
CGAATCTCGAGGGCTGAATGCCTCGTCAAGATGTCAGGCTATTGAGATGAGAATTTTCGGTCGTGAAGGCTTTTAAATTCCAGGCGAAACCCTTTCGGTACGAGAGATTCAATCTTTGTAACCGGAGGGGGGAAATCGTGACACCTGGTGAGATACAGAACGGGCACGATGAAAAATCTCACTTCGGCCAGGAAAAGTCTCTCGTACTGATGGCGGACGGAGGGAGG
>NW_015376123.1:0-227 GCF_001272555.1 Dufourea novaeangliae | reverse complement strand
ATAAAGTATCTGCACTTGCAAACAAACTATTCGCGCCATTTGGTAGCTCCTTTTGTACTGTGTGGTTTTGGTTAAAAAAATATTTCTGTGAACCTTATAGTTTTGAAGATGTCTGAGGTGATAATAGTTCGTGCCCTACCCTGTATACGACGTAAGGGGGAGAATCCTTTGGGCAACTCCGTATCGATCGAAGCGCTGATGTAAACAATCGGACGCTCTCGAAAACA
>NW_015376122.1:0-227 GCF_001272555.1 Dufourea novaeangliae | reverse complement strand
TATGATTTATGTACAAGAAAATTAGGGATCGATTTTTCGAAACGTCGTAACCTCGAAACCCCTCGAAATAAAGAATTATGCATAAATTTTGTTGGGAACAGTTCTTCAAATGAAACACTCTTCTCACGAAACATATCGGCGCTTCGAGTTTCGAAAGTTTCGAGTTTCGAAAGTTTACGAAGTTTCGAATTCGAGTTTTCAGAATTTGAAAATTATGTTTCAACCCA
>NW_015376121.1:0-227 GCF_001272555.1 Dufourea novaeangliae | reverse complement strand
AACCACCTTTGCTACCATAACTGTTGCAATTAGCTTCTATTAATCCTGTATTTGTCGAAACCAAAAAAACTTCATTTGAAACATAAAATTTAATCACTACACGGAAATTAAATGCATAGAGTGAACTTCGTACCGATTTCGATATTGTTTACCAGCAATGAGACACATTTGCTCTGAATTTACCGTTAATAAAAAGTTACATGAACTTTGTAATCAACGTAGGTTCT
>NW_015376120.1:0-224 GCF_001272555.1 Dufourea novaeangliae | reverse complement strand
AGTGACATCGGCATTCACATCGATGAAGACACTGTCGTTGACATGGGCAGTAACATCGACAGTAACAACGGCATTCACATTGGCGATAACGAGGGCAGTAACGTCGACAGTGTCATCTGCATTCACATTGGCGTTGACCAGGGCAGTAACGTCGACAGTGTCATCGGCATTCACATTGGGGAGGACGAGGGCAGTAACATTGACAGAGACATCGACATTCACAT
>NW_015376119.1:0-227 GCF_001272555.1 Dufourea novaeangliae | reverse complement strand
TTTGAGAAATACAAAAATGGCGCCTTCCCAAACAAAAGGTTTACTTTATTTGCATAAAAATGGTTGGTTTGTTAACCTACAAATTTGTAATTTTTAATGTATCGAAAAACTGGTGGTACGGGCTAGAATGACACATCTGATGAACGGATATACCAAGTTTGAACTAAATCGGACAATTAGTTTTTAAATTATCATGGCCGTCGATTAAGAAAAAGTAGCTGCGAGAA
>NW_015376118.1:0-227 GCF_001272555.1 Dufourea novaeangliae | reverse complement strand
TTTTTAAATTAATCGGTGTTATTTATGTTGTAACATAAATCGATAGCTTGCATCAAGATAAGTAAACAAATCATGATATTGCAGATCAATTCAATAACTTCATATAATATTTTACTGTCGTACATGTTGTACAGTAAGTACTTCACTCTGGTGACAAGACATACGAAAATTAATCAGCAGTCAACATACCGACTACACTATTCAATAAATTGAACTTCTTTTCTGAT
>NW_015376117.1:0-227 GCF_001272555.1 Dufourea novaeangliae | reverse complement strand
CGTCCTGGCGCGGGTCGTGCCGTTTGAACTCCAGGCGGTGGTCGACGCCGAGGTCTATCGGCGGTGACAGGCACACCGCCGGGATGGCATCGACCCGCCGCCGGAGGCGGTCGGGGAGTGGAGGCGGGCCTATGGCCGGCTCGCCAGGTAGGCGTGGCGGCGCTGGCTGGTGGACAGTGGCGCCGCCCGGCAGCGGGCCGTGGGGGCGGTCCTACCCGTGTTTGATG
>NW_015376116.1:0-227 GCF_001272555.1 Dufourea novaeangliae | reverse complement strand
ATTCCCTTGTAGACTAATTTTGGTTGCTTAAAATGTCATAATAATCAAATGACACTATTTAAGACATCATATATTTAATTTTATCGAGACTTGGTAGGATTAAAATGATTTTGAACAATTTTGTGATACAAATAAGTTTAACTTTGAAGTAGTTAAATATTGAATTTACCTTCTTAACACGTTTTTTGCCTTTACCACATATTGAATATGGATTTTATCAATATCTT
>NW_015376115.1:0-227 GCF_001272555.1 Dufourea novaeangliae | reverse complement strand
ATATATAATATTGTTTTAATAAAAGGTTTCATTACCAAATAATTTAGTTTAAATTTGATGTCTTTTTCCGCTCTAATACTTGATCAATTAGTAGAGGATTGTATGTCTTTTAGGTTCTCGGAAATAAAGATTGAAGTTAGTAGAAAACAGTCTGTCGTTCATTAGTATATTTAATATCCGGTGTAAACGAATACACAAACTTCGAAGAAACACTAAACACCGTAATT
>NW_015376114.1:0-227 GCF_001272555.1 Dufourea novaeangliae | reverse complement strand
TTTTTTTGCTCGGAAAACGTTTTTCCTTCATCCTAATTATCTACAATTAATAATAGAACATTATTAAATTAGAAGGTAAACAAAAAGCCTGCTTCTAGTTTTTCGAGCTACGAAGTCCGTGCCGTTGAGAGTTAAAGTATTTACACGAAAAGACCATCGATTTCTAAGCAGTAACATTAGCAATTTTGTAAATATAATTTCCAAGAAATCGATGCGTTATTGTACGT
>NW_015376113.1:0-227 GCF_001272555.1 Dufourea novaeangliae | reverse complement strand
GGCCACGGCGAGCTCCTCCTCGCTGACCCCCCATTCGGCGGACCACTCAACGGGGTCCGCCGGACCAAGCTGTCGGCGACCCTCCCCCGGATCATGCGGGAAGAGGGCGCCAACCACCCGCTCGAGCACAGGGGGGTCCAGACTCTCGGTGACCGAGGGGGCCACCGGCCGCAATCGTCCCAATACGATGCGGTAGGGGCGCCCCCACGGGTCACCGTCCAGAGTCC
>NW_015376112.1:0-227 GCF_001272555.1 Dufourea novaeangliae | reverse complement strand
TTTATGATTCCACGTAAATGATTGTGATATCTGTTACAAGAATTTTCTGTCAGTTGAACACAGGGACGAGATGAATTGTAGAAAGTGAAAAAAATACGAGACCGAGATTTATTTATTACTACGACGATAAAATCCCTCGGAAACAGAGCTGGGAATGTGTAGCGAGACGACGGGGAAAGGGTTATATCGATTTCGAGGTAAGGAGGCGCGTTCTTATGACGAAGTCG
>NW_015376111.1:0-227 GCF_001272555.1 Dufourea novaeangliae | reverse complement strand
TTGACTAATCTGTAAGGCTGCGCACGAACACATGTAGCCCTCCGGCCGTGGGACAAAAAAAAAGGATGACAGGTCTATTTTATACCTAGTCGGTAGTACCTAGGAAAACTGTTATAATCGATTGGTGGAAATGTACTGTTACACGATTCTCGATATTATCAGCGGTAGCAAGACAGTATCTCGCTATTGTTGCTACGCAAGTTTCAAACGAGCGATATTTTTCTGAT
>NW_015376110.1:0-227 GCF_001272555.1 Dufourea novaeangliae | reverse complement strand
CTCGCAAGGATTGTTACCAGTTACCAAAAAGTCACATCTGCGGACGGTACCAACGGCCGCCATATTGTCCCAGCAGATGATAACCCAACAATCTCTCTCCCTTGCCGCAAAAAGGAACCGTAACGATTACCAAAGGTCGAGCATAATAAATGCACGGACGGTTCGCGTGCCGTGTCACGATTAGTCGCGTTAATCGTCCTCAGTTTCGCGTTTAGTCCGTTCTTAGA
>NW_015376109.1:0-227 GCF_001272555.1 Dufourea novaeangliae | reverse complement strand
CCTCTCGCTCCCTGCCGTGGTCGCTGCCATGGTGGGGAGCGAGGGGTCGTGGAGGGCGGTGTCGACGAGCGGGGTCGGGAGGTGACCGACCCCGCTCGCATCGAGAGGAGGAGGGCGAGGCGCACCGGGGGTCGGCGGCTGGCCGCCGCCCCGGCCGCGGGGGTGGCCTGGTGCCCCCTGAGCCCTCCCTCCTCTCGGCCGGTCGCTGGGCGACCGGCGCGACGCGG
>NW_015376108.1:0-227 GCF_001272555.1 Dufourea novaeangliae | reverse complement strand
TAACCAATATGAAAGTTAATGCATGCAACGGTGGTTGTCGTCCAGTTATATTACTTTATTAATAAATGTTCGTTTGTGAAATATCTCTTCGTTAAAATCAGATATGGGCAAATTCATTATCTAGATAAACAGTTTCGAATGACGAATAAAAGAGTAAAAAGTATTTCGACATTTTTAATCATTTAAACGTGGAAATTTCGATTTTTATAACAAAGTAATACTTCTTC
>NW_015376107.1:0-226 GCF_001272555.1 Dufourea novaeangliae | reverse complement strand
TTGAGTGTTAGTTTTGTGTAACCTATAGAGTGTTAAACCCAACAGAGGAACAGCTCGCGGGTCTAATTAATTGCGCAGTGTGTGAACATTTCTCGCGGACTTCTTTGGTGTACGTGCGTGTGTGGATTAATTTCATGGTTACTCGTGGACAGGACAATTGTGATACGTTACAACTAGGGGAGGCATTAACCCTCTCTACTCGATAATATTCGTAAGAAGATATTTA
>NW_015376106.1:0-227 GCF_001272555.1 Dufourea novaeangliae | reverse complement strand
GTAAAATCGTACCGATTTGAATTACGAATGTCCACCTGCTAGTATAATTTCCATGCGCGAATACGGTCGGCGCGAGGAAAATTCCTATCGATCCGGCAAGAACAGCCGTCCACGGAGAAAATAACAATCCTTGTCAATCTGAACAACAGTACGAACCTTTACACCGAACAATCTTTCCTCGAATCGCCTCGATAAATCGGGCGACGATCATAATTACCGCAATTTCA
>NW_015376105.1:0-227 GCF_001272555.1 Dufourea novaeangliae | reverse complement strand
TGGTGTTTGTAGATCGAGAATTATCGAAATTATTTTAATACTATATCTACTGACTGTTTATATGTACCTATCATTTTTCCTGAGACGGTCGAATGACCAGTATCTTTGAATAAATGTTATATTCTTTGCAGTTAAATGCAAGTAATAGTCCATTTAGTATGCACAATAATAAATAAAATAATAGCGTAAATTAAACTTATACATACAAGGTTAAGCTACACATTCCT
>NW_015376104.1:0-227 GCF_001272555.1 Dufourea novaeangliae | reverse complement strand
TTCTAGTTTAACGAAATAGAATATTCAGTACCATATTACACGCCGGTACAATCTTTTTTTTTTTCGTATACCTGCGGTTAGCTCAACGAGCACTGACGATTTCTCAGAAATTTCATTTTCCAGAAAAAAATAAACAAAGTCAGTGCCATATGTTTCGTGCCTTCGTTTGACCACTTTTCGAAAACTTACATTCCAATGTACCCTACGACTAATGAATAAATTCAACC
>NW_015376103.1:0-227 GCF_001272555.1 Dufourea novaeangliae | reverse complement strand
GCCTCGGTGGCCGGAGCAAGGCCCCGGGGCCGGACGGCATCCCCGGAAGGGCGCTGCGCTTGGTCCTGCGCGTCCTCGGGCCCAGACTCAGGCGGCTGCTGGACGGCTGCCGGATGTCTGGGCGGGTCCCGCTCGCGTGGAAGCGGGGACGCCTGGCCCTGGTACCGAAGAAGGGCAAGCCCGCCGACGACCCTTCGGCGTACCGACCGATATGCCTCCTCGACGAG
>NW_015376102.1:0-227 GCF_001272555.1 Dufourea novaeangliae | reverse complement strand
TAAATTCACACCGAACCCATACGGTACCGAATCAAAACCCGTTTGATACCTCACGAAGGTATCGACACCCTTTGATACCTACACGAAAGTATCGATACATTTTGGCAGCGTATTTATTCGAACCGCCGCAGGATACGTTGATACGTGGACTGAAATCGAAAAACCAAATGTTTTCTAGGGATATTTAGTATGTATATAATATTATCTCTAAATATTAAATGTTCGAA
>NW_015376101.1:0-227 GCF_001272555.1 Dufourea novaeangliae | reverse complement strand
TGAATATTTCTGTTGACTGGTTGTTTTATTATATTTAATAGAAACTTGCAGGACAAAAACTCGAAATGTCCGACTTCGATTTTAACGGGGTTTTGTAAGATGATAGTTTAAAGGTTCCTCATGATATTATATGAAATACTAGGTGTAGACACACGATAATTTTGAAGATATAAATAATTAAACTTACGAACCTTCGAAATATACTATGAATTGAAGTCGGAGTTATT
>NW_015376100.1:0-227 GCF_001272555.1 Dufourea novaeangliae | reverse complement strand
ACATGTATAACACAATTTAACTAAGCATACATTCAAATGCTGGTAGTTCTAGTGTTAAATACCGTTACAAAATTTTTGCGTAAAATTAATGTCGCAGTATAATTTAAAACAAGACTTAATTATGACTTAAGAAACGAAGTAAAGTGTGTCTGGTTACGTACAGTCTTTTTCACTGTGGCAGTCAACGTGTTAATCGACGCAATCGAAATAACGGTCCACGAGAATAA
>NW_015376099.1:0-227 GCF_001272555.1 Dufourea novaeangliae | reverse complement strand
TTTAATGTGTTCTAATTATGTACAGTTTAAATACTCCATCGTGTCTAACAAGAAAGAAACGAAAAATTTTTTGTTCAACCCCTATAGATAGCTACAGTATCTACGAATATTTTAAGGGTTTCGTTGGTTTTATTTGCAGATACATATTCTGCTTTGCAATCCATTTTCATTTGTTTTATTCAATAAATAAGTTCCTCGTACTGTCTCCATTTCACCTCGAATATCAT
>NW_015376098.1:0-226 GCF_001272555.1 Dufourea novaeangliae | reverse complement strand
AATAAAAAATAAAAAAATTTTATGCGTTCTTCGGAAGTTCGTATGAAAAAGTATCTTTATGCGTTGGGTATATGTATTATATGATATGTGTGGGTTATTCCACGCCAAGCGGATCACTTTTGGACACGATGTCTGGGAATTTCCTCAAATTAAATAGTATATATACAGGGTGTCTGTTTTATCTCTATACAGTCAAATATCTTTTAAGGAAGTGATCTTACGAAAA
>NW_015376097.1:0-226 GCF_001272555.1 Dufourea novaeangliae | reverse complement strand
TGGTTCCTGATGAAACTGATATTCCCTCTTCGGAGGAAATTTCGGCGAAGTCCGGTGGGCCACCGTTCGCGTCGCGTTCCTTGTAAACTCTAGGGAGGGGGGAGGGCGCGACCTACTCTACCTCGTTTTCCATTCTACTAAATTCACATACCCCGCTACAGACTTAGACTACATTCATACTGGCGGTGGATTCATTTATGGTCCGCTGCGGCTCCCAGGGGAGGTG
>NW_015376096.1:0-226 GCF_001272555.1 Dufourea novaeangliae | reverse complement strand
AAATAAAAGAAAATTGATTTAAAAATATTTATCTTATCGATTTTTTTTCCTCTTGGACAATCCGGAACATTCACGATAACGTGGAGGAGGATAAATTATCTCTTCGGATAAGTTATGTGCAAAACTTGTCCAATTTGATCATTTTTCGTAATGCAATTCATCGCCTTGCCGCAAGTAACGTATTCGAACGATACAATAGCCAACATTTCACAAAGAAAATTCGACA
>NW_015376095.1:0-226 GCF_001272555.1 Dufourea novaeangliae | reverse complement strand
TTTGATAAATTATTCGGCGGATTTCGAGTCGGATGAGTTATTGTACGAGCATAGATCCTATTTCTAATACTGCGGTCTGCTAGTATCTCTAATAATAACTGTCATACTAGAGGTATATTGAATCTCGTCCTTTACATTTGCTTCGTGCATTGCAACATATTCCTAAGAATATATATTCCTCTTTTTGTATCCAATGTAGTAAGTGCAACAAAGACTACAAGATGAA
>NW_015376094.1:0-226 GCF_001272555.1 Dufourea novaeangliae | reverse complement strand
GGGCGCCTTAAGTAGGCTACTTGAATATCTTGGCTGTTACTGGTCATAGAACAAAATGTGTCAAAACAAACTTGCATGGTATCGAGGAGTACATAATTTGATGTAAATAGTATTTTGATAGGTGCACGCGTAGAGATAATATGAAGGTTAACTTTGTTTTTGAAAATAGAGAAATGTTGTGTTATGTACCATCTAATAGAGCGTTTTAAGACGTGTACAATGACCT
>NW_015376093.1:0-226 GCF_001272555.1 Dufourea novaeangliae | reverse complement strand
TCAAAATCTGTTGATGAAGTTCATACTTCAGGGAAGTCATTCACTGCGTATTGTAGAAGAAGACGCTTTCGTTAATTTCGTGAGTGGATTTAACCAAAATTATAAAGTTCCTAGCAGGTATACCATGAATCAGTTAATTCAGAGTACGTTCAAGGAAGGAAAGGAATAAAATTATTCAACATTTTAGAGAATCAAATCATAAAATATCATTAACATTTGACTTTTG
>NW_015376092.1:0-226 GCF_001272555.1 Dufourea novaeangliae | reverse complement strand
TTTATGTACTCGAAACTTTGTATAGAATGTATACGCTTCATTAATGCTAATGTTCAGTTCCTAACTTAAAAATATCATACCGGTGGAATTAGAATTGGTTAAAGTATAAATTCAATAAAGTCCGTATAAGTATTTTAAATATCTGTGTTCCCGAAATACAGTTTTCATTATGATTACTTTTCACTATACATGATCATAATTGTAATTGCCACGTCATACAAATACT
>NW_015376091.1:0-226 GCF_001272555.1 Dufourea novaeangliae | reverse complement strand
TTTGAAAGCATACGGTAGTATATCAGCTCACAATATGAATGTTGGAAAATATATTTCCTTTTTTGTAAAAAATGCAAGATAATTTTTCACGAAGTAAGCGGATCTAAACTTTTGAATGATTCTGTGCTGCATTATCCCGTAACGTCCTTTAAAATCACCCGGGACATATGTCGTCCGCGTATTAAAAACGCATTACACAGAAATTTATTTGTTTGCGTGGACCGCG
>NW_015376090.1:0-226 GCF_001272555.1 Dufourea novaeangliae | reverse complement strand
AAGAAAAAATAGAAAGAAACGTTTTATCAAAAAAATCCTACTTCGTGCCATAGCCAAGAACATCTAGTTTCTAAAACTTTTTGCGTTTTTGATTGTAGATGAACCGTTTGACAGGAAATCTGGCAATCAATCAGCGAAAATTTTTTTGCAGCCCTAACTTTGGGTTCTTCTAGATCCTATATATGGTTACAAATAAAGTAAAAAAAAATATTTTCTTAAAACTTCT
>NW_015376089.1:0-226 GCF_001272555.1 Dufourea novaeangliae | reverse complement strand
TACGAAATTTCCATATGATAATATTACTAAATTCCTACATACTTTATAACATTTTCAAATTTTCATATATTATAATATTACTACATTCCTACGTTATAACATTTTCAAATCCTTATATCATAATATATCACGAAATTTCCACGTTATAACATTACCAAATTTTTGTTTTACAATATTACTAAATTTTAATTTTATATCACCAAATTTCTACATTGTAATGTTACCA
>NW_015376088.1:0-226 GCF_001272555.1 Dufourea novaeangliae | reverse complement strand
TCATATTAGTTGCGTTGTGAGATATTAAGAGGTTCGATCACCCTGACTGCTTGAAAATAATAGATAGACGGGCCCGGGGCAGGGGCGGAACTTGCCCCCCCTGGACGAAAAAAAGTGACTTTTGCCCCACCCTACAAGAAAAAAATTGCATTTTGCTCCCCTCCCTTCCTAGAGTTACAAAATTTTTGCGGAATTTTTAATATTGCAGTATAATTTGAAACACGAC
>NW_015376087.1:0-226 GCF_001272555.1 Dufourea novaeangliae | reverse complement strand
CTCCGACCACTTGGTCGTGGTGTCGGACATCCGGGGGGCGTCCGTGGTCTCCTGGCGCCGCGGTGGCGGTGGCGCTGCGGGGGGGTAGGAAGATGAGGAGGGAGGGGCCGCCTGCCGCCGAACAGCGGCCGCGGCGTTCCCCCCCTTGCTCTCGACCCACTTGATCTTCTTCCTCCCCTTGCCGCCCCTCCTTCTCCTCCTGCCACTGCCCCACGGTCCCATCGGT
>NW_015376086.1:0-226 GCF_001272555.1 Dufourea novaeangliae | reverse complement strand
TCATCAAAAAGGGGGAGATTGTTGGGTCCAAGAACCCGAAGCCCGTATTTTGATGATAACAAATCAACAATGGCACTTAGATAAATTAATCATGGTTTATAAGTGTTTCAGGAATTAAACTTTACAAAGAGGAAATCAAACTCCAAAAGAAGTGACAAAGTCATTTTAGTATGAACATTCAACTTACTTTGGAGTATAGGTGAAGTCCGGAAGACCAAGAGACGAT
>NW_015376085.1:0-226 GCF_001272555.1 Dufourea novaeangliae | reverse complement strand
GCGCCTGCACATTCAGCAGTGATTGCCCGCGAGTTTCTGGCTCGTAATTCGATCGCCACGCTAGATCACCCTCCCTACTCACCAGACTTAGCCCCCTGCGATTTCTTTTTATTCCCGAAATGTAAAATGGTCATGCGGGGGCGGCACTGGGACGACGTGGAAACGATAAAACATGAAACGACAAGACTACTGAAAAGCCTGACGTCTGAAGACTTCCAGGAATGTT
>NW_015376084.1:0-226 GCF_001272555.1 Dufourea novaeangliae | reverse complement strand
CCTCATTTAATAATAGACGCTTGATTGAGATTCAAATGACAGGTGCACATTGATCTTAGTACTCGGTTTAAGTAGAATTTTACGGAAAACCTGAGAAGATTTTACAATCTGTCGTACAGTGACATTATCGAAATTCGTAAGCAAGATTCTAAACAAATATCGAACGCGTCGTTTCGAATCGTCGAACAAAAATCACTCGTATGGAATTTCCGTATAGGCATAGTTT
>NW_015376083.1:0-226 GCF_001272555.1 Dufourea novaeangliae | reverse complement strand
CCAACAGTTAGAATTGTCACCCTTTTTTGTAACAGGGCCAACAATCATACCCAACGTAGGGCACACGTCACTATACTACGAAGGGCCAATTGAAGATTTCTTTCTGTAGGGCCAATTGTTGAGTATCTACAGTAAACCAAAAATAGGAAAACAGTTGGCTATACTACACTTCCATAAAATCCTTTACAAATATTTGAAAGAGTATAACACTGGAAATAATATTTAT
>NW_015376082.1:0-226 GCF_001272555.1 Dufourea novaeangliae | reverse complement strand
TTTCTTTCTAGTTACAAGTGTCGCGTCGTGATAAGTGTTTACATGACCTCGACAGTCTACATTCTTTTATTGTTGTCAAACCCTCTGAACCTCGATTTCTCGGTACCTAGCTGCAAGCCTAAGGTCGATATAGGATCCCTTTACTAAGTCTTAACAAAGGCTAATTTCAGAATTCCAAGATCAATTCGTAAAGAGAAGGAAGGAAGCTTCCTTATATGTGACACAT
>NW_015376081.1:0-226 GCF_001272555.1 Dufourea novaeangliae | reverse complement strand
AAGTATTACTTCTTAAGTAAAAGTTACGCCTTTATTACTTATTTAGGTATTCCATACTTATAATATTTTAGTAAACCAGGAGCAAATTGATAGATTTTATAGTTTTAAATCACACGTCACAAAATTCACAGCTATGAAGAAAACTATAATGCACAATGAACATTATTGAGTTGATTTTATACAGCGTATGTGGTATATAACCAATTATTTTGTAGCAGAATTGGTA
>NW_015376080.1:0-226 GCF_001272555.1 Dufourea novaeangliae | reverse complement strand
TTAAACTGTTCCAGTAAAGATATATTCTTCAAAATCCTAACACTAGTACCCCAAGTTACTCAAATATACTAAAATATTCAGTATCCTCTAACTCCCATCCTCTTAAGCAGCCTAGGTCTAATCAGACTACTGATCCACCTTCATTTAAGAAGTTAAACTGCTTCAAGTGCCCTATAGGTGTCACTCCATATAGATACATTTTTCAGAATGCTAGAACTACTATCCC
>NW_015376079.1:0-226 GCF_001272555.1 Dufourea novaeangliae | reverse complement strand
GCGCGGGTAAACGGCGGGAGTAACTATGACTCTCTTAAGGTAGCCAAATGCCTCGTCATCTAACTAGTGACGCGCATGAATGGATTAACGAGATTCCCACTGTCCCTATCTACTATCTAGCGAAACCACAGCCATGGGAACGGGCATGGCAGAATCAGCGGGGAAAGAAGACCCTGTTGAGCTTGACTCTAGTTTGACCTTGTGAAGAGACATAGGGGGTGTAGTA
>NW_015376078.1:0-226 GCF_001272555.1 Dufourea novaeangliae | reverse complement strand
ATCCATTAAACGTACTTTTATTCCTGAAATAACAGTTCCAGGACGGCCATTTTCTTGAACGCCCGCGATATGCTAGGATTAAATAGCGCACGACAAATAGTCCGGTACACTCCTCTCCACGGGCATGGACCGAATGTATCTTCGGGATTTACGGGTTGCGCGACAATGAAAATGGAAATTTATCAAATAGAAGTTGAGTTTACGCCGTTTGTACGACATTAGACAA
>NW_015376077.1:0-225 GCF_001272555.1 Dufourea novaeangliae | reverse complement strand
GGGGGGGGGGGGGGGGGGGGGGGGGAGCCATGAGTCGGCTCGCCAGGGAGGCGTGGCGGCGCCAGATGGGCGACCGGCGCGACGGGGCGACCCCGCACGATTGGTGACGACGGGCCCTCCGGCTCGCCTGCCTGTTGCGGGGTCGCCGGCCATGTGGGGGTGTGGCTGACACCCCAGCCCTAGAAGTGCCCGCATCGATGCCGCCGCCCGGGGGGGGGGGGGGGT
>NW_015376076.1:0-226 GCF_001272555.1 Dufourea novaeangliae | reverse complement strand
ATTTTATTAAGATTATTAATATTTAAGAAAATCTATACATTTTGTTAACCAATACAGAAAATTGTAAAGAGTTTAAATTTTAAAGAATTGTTATAGTTTTGTTCTGTACTGTATGTATTCGTGCAGACAACAAGTAGAAACGGAATGTTATGAACAGACGGGACAGCCAATTCCTATTCAATTGCAAGCGCATTTTCAATTTCGATTATCTCGAAAATGAAGCTTC
>NW_015376075.1:0-225 GCF_001272555.1 Dufourea novaeangliae | reverse complement strand
AGTGATATCGGAATTCACATTGGCGATGGCGAGGGCAGTATCGTCGACAGTGACAACGGCACTGACATGGGCGATGAGAAGTGCAGTAACGTCGACAGTGACTTCGGCATTCACCTTGTCGATGACGTGGGTAGTAAAATCGACAGTTACAAGGGCATTCAGATTAGCGCTGATGAAGGCAGTAACATCGACACAGACATCGACATTCACATTTATGGTGACATG
>NW_015376074.1:0-226 GCF_001272555.1 Dufourea novaeangliae | reverse complement strand
GCTCTCTCCTCCGCGAGTGGAGGGCGAGGCGTCTCCCCGCGTGCCCGGCGAGTTGCCGGCCGCCGAGCGCCCGCCCGCCCGCGCGGAGATAGAGAGGGTCGTGGAGAGGCACGTTAAGTGTCTCTTCGTGGTGTGCCTCATGGCGTGCCTCGACGGCCTGGGAGTCGGCGCTGCCCGGGAGGGGTCCCGGAGCGCTGCTCCCCGCCCTTCCTCAGCCGCCCCGCCC
>NW_015376073.1:0-226 GCF_001272555.1 Dufourea novaeangliae | reverse complement strand
GTTTAGAGATAGGGGGAGACCTCTCGCTCCCGGCTGAGGTTGCGGCCATGGTGGGGAGCGGGAGGTCGTGGAGGGCGGGGTCCTCCTTCTGCGAGACCGTCGTCTGAGGACGACGAGCGGGACCGCGAGGCGCGCGATCCCGCTCATCGAGAGAAGAGGAGAGCGAGGCGGGGTCGTGGGCGGGGCCGTGGGGCCCGCACAGCCGGCCCCGATGGCGCCGGCGGGG
>NW_015376072.1:0-225 GCF_001272555.1 Dufourea novaeangliae | reverse complement strand
CCAAATACTGCTTGCGTTGCTCTTTCTAAATTCCGAGAGAAAAGAAGAGAGAGATTGTACGTACGAGCGAATTTGATGGGCTTTTCGTCGGTGTTTGTCGCGGTCGTGTCAAAAACCGTCGTTCGGATTTCTCGCACGTGCGTGTTGTTCGAAGAGACTGAGAAAAAATCTGTCTGGACTTGCGAGTGTGTTCCTTGGTGTCGTGCGTCGTATTCAACTATGACC
>NW_015376071.1:0-226 GCF_001272555.1 Dufourea novaeangliae | reverse complement strand
TGCACGCATTTCCGACAACCAGCTGCATCTGGTCCACGGATATGCGATGTCGAATGATTCGTTGCTTGTCTATATCGGAAATGAAATAAACACATGAATTTGATAATAATCATAATTGTAATGGTATATAATAAATAATAAATATTATTGAAAACTTATCTTTTTTGTCGTGATGAAATTTAATCCGTTGCTGACAATGTACAGTATTACGCGGCGGAAATACACA
>NW_015376070.1:0-226 GCF_001272555.1 Dufourea novaeangliae | reverse complement strand
TACGATCGCAATAGAAGAGGAAATGAAAGAAATACAGCAATATTATAATTTGACTGTCGCCAAAGTTAAATACGAATGTAATAAGACTTCGTGTACGTAGTCAACTCTTTGTCATATTTCTTGTGTAAACAGCCATTACCTGCTATATAGCTTGTTTATAAACATTCTGACAGTCACATCATTCGTATTAAGAAACACGTATTAGTGATCTTGAAATGGAAAATAC
>NW_015376069.1:0-225 GCF_001272555.1 Dufourea novaeangliae | reverse complement strand
AGATTAAGAAGTTTCCGATTTAGTTTCACTTTCCACCACTAGGTGGCTACCATAATTTTCACAGTTTTACAGTTTTCCCGCGATTTTTGAAATTCAGATTTTGCGCCGAACTTAACTATTTTTATTTTTAATTCAAGTTTAATTAAATATAGCAACTATTATATATTTATTACGTTTGTTACGTCGAAAAGTCCTATATACAATATGGTAGATACATGTGAAAGC
>NW_015376068.1:0-225 GCF_001272555.1 Dufourea novaeangliae | reverse complement strand
GTACCACAATCGACCATGGTCTTCGCCGAACCAGACGAATCTGGAATAACGATCGGAAATGTCCTGAACGAACAAAGTACCACCGTTCATACTGTTAAAGAAAATAGAGAAGTAAAATTCGATACATTTATAGATTCATATCAACCACAATTTCAGAACCACAATGTCTCTTCGAAATTAAATCCGAAACAGTGCGAAATCTCGGTTTCTAAAACAACCTTAACG
>NW_015376067.1:0-225 GCF_001272555.1 Dufourea novaeangliae | reverse complement strand
CATTGTCTGGAAATGGCGGAGAATGTTGACAAGGTGCTGAACGTTTTCATACGTCGACAGTTGAAATACATGAATAAGAACATATTTATTTCTTTTAACAAATGTATTATACCCAAATATTGAGCAACATATTAAAAGGACGATTAAATTAATACGTATGTTATTAAACAGTACACGTGGAAATCGCAGGGTAAAAAAGGAAGTTGGTTCACCGAGCGTCTGAGC
>NW_015376066.1:0-225 GCF_001272555.1 Dufourea novaeangliae | reverse complement strand
ATGGTGAATGTATTATTATGGTTTGCGGGCAGCATGGTAACCTCTGATGTAGGTTTTTATTCATAGTACTATGGACAGATTTGGATATTTAAATATTTCAAAATCAATTTAGCTGCAAGCGTGAATCTTTCAGCGAGAGTTCATAACTCAAAATATGTATACAACAAAGGTGATGAAAAATTGTTAGCTGGAAAACATTTTCCATCAGTCAAGACCTACCTCCAC
>NW_015376065.1:0-225 GCF_001272555.1 Dufourea novaeangliae | reverse complement strand
GTTAATAGAAGTTGTTTGTCTTGTTTTAAATTATACTGTGTTACTAATTACATGCAAAAATTTTATAACAGTATTTAAATAATCTCTTCACAATATACGTGTTAACTATATTTAGGTGACGTGGCAGTCAAAGTGTAGTCTCTTATCACTTGTACCAGTTTATTAAATTTTCATCGTTCCTATCTCCATTGCATTATATCTCAGTTTTACCTCAACTTCCAAACC
>NW_015376064.1:0-225 GCF_001272555.1 Dufourea novaeangliae | reverse complement strand
TATCTTTTTTTTTTTATGGCGCGAATCTAATCGCGCCCCTAGCTACTTCCTTCGTTCATTGAGGACGCCTTTAACCCTTCGAGTACCGATTTGTTTGAAAAAAAATTTGCGTGTGGAATAGATTTAATTTTTGGATGCTTAGAGTAGTAAATTTAATTATAAAACAAAACGCTTTCTGGTATGTAAAAATTAATTTTTTTTCTGAAAAAATAAGCGACGTACGTA
>NW_015376063.1:0-225 GCF_001272555.1 Dufourea novaeangliae | reverse complement strand
CGATTATACATACACTACCAACCGAAGATATGGGATCAGAATTCATAATTGACGGAACAGGAACTCATTATATTTTGTCGCAATAATAATTAAAGTTAAGGAATTAGTACATATATACAAATCAATTCTAATCAGTTTTAGCAGCATTACATCTACCATAATGGTTGGACAATAATATTTTTCTCTTTCTGTAATTATCAGACCTGTTCACCCCATACTTTCGAC
>NW_015376062.1:0-225 GCF_001272555.1 Dufourea novaeangliae | reverse complement strand
GGCGGGGGCGCCGGTCCCGATGGAGGTCGGGGACCCCGTCGGGGCCCTAATGCCGCCGCCGCCTGTGCCGCCGGCGAGGGGGCTGGGGGGATGGGGGTGGTGGTGCTGCCGCCGCTGCCCCCTCGGCGGCGGCTCGAACGGGCCGCTACGGCCGCTGTGGCGGCAATGGAGCCGCGGCCGGCTCCGCGGTTGCCCCCGCTTGATGGGGTGGCTCGGGGGGAGCGC
>NW_015376061.1:0-225 GCF_001272555.1 Dufourea novaeangliae | reverse complement strand
ATTTGAGAAGGTTCAATCTCAAGAGAGTTAGAAGTACAGAGTTTTCAATTCCACGAGTAGAAGTTACATTGAAATTGAGTACCCTTTTGTAATAAGAGTTAAAACATCTCCCAAACTAACGGTTTTTCGGTATAAACAGGTTTATAATTTTTTGCGGGCAATGACAAGCTGCATAGATCAACGTATTAAAAAGTATATGGTTCCATTTAAAAAAAATGAAGCTGA
>NW_015376060.1:0-225 GCF_001272555.1 Dufourea novaeangliae | reverse complement strand
TAAAAATTCGCAATTTTTAACTTCACAAGAGACCGTTATTATTTATCTACAAAACATTGTCTCCCAGTAAATTGCAATAAAATTGCTAAAGATAAAGGTGTATTAACACGACATCATCCGTTAACAATACTCGATCAGTGTCCTTACCGACTGCTAGTACCCAAATATTTCCATTCGTTTCAAAATTCTAAGCAATTTACCACTACTCAAATTGTAAAGAAATTG
>NW_015376059.1:0-225 GCF_001272555.1 Dufourea novaeangliae | reverse complement strand
TCCCACCAATTACAGCCGAAGAAATCAAAGACCGACTAAGTAAAATAAGAACAAAAACGGCAAACGGCCCCGATGGCATACAAAAGCATCACCTTCTTAAACCAGGTATTCCCAAACTGCTCGCAACATTATATAATATTCTATTTTATAGTAGCCACTATCCGACACCCTGGACAAATAATAGAACCACTTTAATACCAAAAATGGGAAAAAATTTAGATAATT
>NW_015376058.1:0-225 GCF_001272555.1 Dufourea novaeangliae | reverse complement strand
CCCGGACGCGTGCGCGGAGCGAGGAGCTATCGAGGCCTAAGCCCCAGCTCCCCACGTCCGCGCACGCGCCCGCCCCACCCGCGCAGGCCCAGTCTGCGAGGAGAGCGAGGCGGGACGTCTACGTAGGGACCCGCCCCCCGTCGACGTCCGCAGAGCCGGCCTTGCGGGTCCCCCGGCCACGTCCACGGCTCCGCCTCGCTCTCCTTCTTTCGCGGCGAGCGGGAT
>NW_015376057.1:0-225 GCF_001272555.1 Dufourea novaeangliae | reverse complement strand
TACCGCAATTTTGGAAAATCTCGATTTTTCAGGTTTCCCACGCTTTTTTAAAAAATTTTGAGAATGTATTATTTTGCTATTATCTATTGTTTCTTATTATTTTGTTGGTAAATTGAAATTAGGAATAGGAGTGTAGATAGTGCTGGGATTAATGAATAACGCATATGTATGATTTGACTGTTTTTTATTGGAAAATCGTAAAAAAATATACAATTTATAATGGCA
>NW_015376056.1:0-225 GCF_001272555.1 Dufourea novaeangliae | reverse complement strand
CAGGACCCCTGAATTAGTAAAATTAATTATGCCTGTAACGTAATACCGCAGCTACCTCATGGACCGACAACCCTAACAGAATTCGATCGCATATACACCGCTGAACGGGCATCATATTTTCTCGTCACGCATTAGATTTGAAGTTTAAAGAACGTACATTAATACTTTCTAGCGGCTGGGTACCAGTAATTACAAGAACATTGCTAAAATCTCAATTGTTTGCAA
>NW_015376055.1:0-225 GCF_001272555.1 Dufourea novaeangliae | reverse complement strand
TGAGTCTTAACTTAATTGTGCTTGTAAAGAAGTTTTCTGGGATGTGTGAACTATTGGGGTTGTTAGAAGTATTTTGGTCCGAAAAGTTACAAATGGTGTGTTCATTTCTTTTGTCCGTTTCTATTTCCTGCTTTAAATCGTTGATTTTTCTATTGATTATATTTGTTAAGTGTGGTTTCCCCAGGTGATCGTTCTGTAAATGAACTTTTTGGAAGTGCGCGCCTA
>NW_015376054.1:0-224 GCF_001272555.1 Dufourea novaeangliae | reverse complement strand
ACTCTAATACCAAAGGTGTCCAAATGCCGCCCACGAGCTACAAGCAATTACAAGCTTCCCCTCATAGGTTTTCCCAACTACCGACCTCAGATTGACTCGAGCGGGTCAATCCAAGTCCCATAGTCAGGGTACCTCCGGAGGGAAAGAATGCTGCTCGCAAAAGTAGATGGACACCTCTGGGCCTGCCCTTTTTTAAAGGACAGAATATAAATACTCATTCCTTC
>NW_015376053.1:0-225 GCF_001272555.1 Dufourea novaeangliae | reverse complement strand
ATAGAATATTGAATAAATCTAATTGTAAGTTGTCTACCGTCCGATGTAGGATCTTTTCGATATTTTTATTTTTATCTGACTTAGGCGTGAATAAAAAACTTGCAAAAAAATGAACTTTTTGCTTCAAAATGTTGCCATTCCATTATTTATTCAATCATATGACAAAATTTTACGTGGGGCGATAGATAACTTACAATTAGATTTATTTAATTGTTCAAATTTTGA
>NW_015376052.1:0-225 GCF_001272555.1 Dufourea novaeangliae | reverse complement strand
GGGAGGACATAGGCCGTCGTCTCCAACTGCAACGCGGGCCTAGTCGGAGATCGGATGGTGAAACTGCAGAGCTTCTTGGACTGAGCAGCTACTGTTTGGTTTAAGCCCGAGACTTGGGCTTGAACCACCTGGAATGGCAATCTAATTAGATTGAACAGTCGCTCGGTTATGAATGTCGCTTCTGATCCGGAGTCGATCAGGGCGCGTGCCTTAAAGTTAGTGCCA
>NW_015376051.1:0-224 GCF_001272555.1 Dufourea novaeangliae | reverse complement strand
CTAGTTTTTTCTCAGTCTACTTTTATTACCGTCTGCGTACGGTTGTTCAATATTCATCAGTTCCACGACATCCAGCGGACAAGTACATTAAATCACCGATGAGTGTGCGAAGGCTCCACGGCACTGGGCGTTTGCCTGGTTCCACAGGGGACCATGATGTCTGAATGATGACCTTTGAACGTTGATTGCCAAGGTTCGAACACTCATCGATGATTTACTGTACA
>NW_015376050.1:0-224 GCF_001272555.1 Dufourea novaeangliae | reverse complement strand
CCTCCTCCGCCACCCTCCACCCCGTCACGAGACGCGCGGCGGCGGGCGTTGCCCTCGACAAGTCCACAATGGACTCGCCTTGCCACCGCACGCAGGTGCTCGCGGACCCCCGGTTGAACAACCGGAGGTCCAGTCCTGCCGCCCACTCCCGCACGACATCTCCCCGCGCGTCGGTCCCGGGGCTTCCCCACAGGGTGGACTTCGCGTTGAAGTCACCCAGGACC
>NW_015376049.1:0-225 GCF_001272555.1 Dufourea novaeangliae | reverse complement strand
AGGCTGTTATGCAGGGGTAAGCTACCGTTGACACGTTTATGGTTACGGCAGTTACACGACAAAGCAGGCGGCTTGCCTCTCGACTAGCAGCGAGCGATTCACCTTGTACTTGTTACCTTATCACTGGACGAAGGAAAACTCGTTTGATCCTGGTGAACGGATAATATTTTCCGTATGTAGATACAATGTATTTGTAGTACAAGTTACTCGTTGATTTTTCCTTCC
>NW_015376048.1:0-224 GCF_001272555.1 Dufourea novaeangliae | reverse complement strand
GTCAGCTACTCCTATACAAACATATACAGTAGATTCACGTTAAAGTAGCGGTGCGTGGCTCTCGAGGCAGGTTTTTCCTGGGAACGCTACATTAAGGTAAGCCAATGAGCACACAGGATCTTGTGGCAGTTCGGTCGATCCACCAATTGTGTAAGTAATGAGTGTAAGCTGGGGCGTTCCTACCGCTACTTTAACGTGAGTCTATTGTACAAAGTTGCGAGCCG
>NW_015376047.1:0-225 GCF_001272555.1 Dufourea novaeangliae | reverse complement strand
CATTCGACCCCCTGAAGAAGCTAGCTGCAATGCTTGCAGAACGTAGGGAAAATAATTCCACCAAGACACTGCTTACACCTGAAAGCCTCAACAGTAATAACTAGACTAGAAATAGTAATTGTGTTAAAGGAATAGCGATATCATAATTCAGACTTTAAAGGATTCGTGTACCGTAATCCTATTATTGTGAAAAGGAAGAAATATGTGCAGCCGTAAATGTATCAA
>NW_015376046.1:0-225 GCF_001272555.1 Dufourea novaeangliae | reverse complement strand
AGTTGCGGGGCAGCGGCCGGCGGCACCTCCCTCCTCCTCCTCTGCCCCTCGCGCGGTGCAGCGGCAGCGGTGGCAAGAGTCCGCGAGCGCTCTGCGGCCCGTAGACGTCCCGGCCACCTGGTCGGGGGTCGCCGGCCGCAAGGAACGCCGCAGGCGGGCCAGGGCCGCTGCGCCCCCGCCTCCGGCTCCTCCGGCGGCGCCGGCGCGAGAGAGGGCGTCTGGGCG
>NW_015376045.1:0-225 GCF_001272555.1 Dufourea novaeangliae | reverse complement strand
CGAAAGTATCTACATAAATCCGTGGGGGATACGAAACTTAAATTTTGTCAAAATACGAGTCAATAGGCAGGAATGTTTCTGTTCTTTTTGATTGGAAATTACTCTGATAATTAATTGCTACACATATCACTTAATAGACCAACACTAATATGTACATATGTCCAATACTGACCGTTTCTATTTACTGTGAGCACAAATGCATGCCTATTAACACTAGAACTACTG
>NW_015376044.1:0-224 GCF_001272555.1 Dufourea novaeangliae | reverse complement strand
TACTACTGGATTGCTTCAAAAGTTTGTGGAGCTTTGAACATGTTAACTGGGACATTCAGCAATCAAAAACCATCCCTGTACTACAAATCTGGTAAGACGAGTTATTTTGTCTTTTAATAAGAATGTAATAACAAAATTGAAGGCAGATGTACATGGATCGACAAATAAATATATTTATATTTTAGTTTCTTATTTACATAAGATAAGCATTCCAATATTACTCA
>NW_015376043.1:0-224 GCF_001272555.1 Dufourea novaeangliae | reverse complement strand
TCACAGAGTTGTAATGAAATTGTCGATTGTCAATTCTGTTGTGAGTTCACGGTTGCTACGAGGTCGAAGATTATGAGCCATAAATAACCGAAAATTTCGCTCCGGCCTCTACAAGGGTGGTCGGCAAGGGCCAAGCAGCGTCAACTCACACGTGTCGGTAAAATTTTTTCCCTGCTCCTCGAGGGAAACAATGTACATTGTACTTTCCAACTCGAAGCAACGGG
>NW_015376042.1:0-224 GCF_001272555.1 Dufourea novaeangliae | reverse complement strand
AAAAATTCGTAGTTTAATAACGGTCAACAATGTTACTGATAATGAATAAGTTTCTTCAAAAAGGCCGAAGAAGAAGTTAGGTACAGAAACTTGCAGAACTATCGCCGAAAATAAACCATAGCTTGCGTTTAATTAAGGAAATAATAATCAGCAATAAATTTATTAGAACTCACCCTTTCGGAAATTTACCTGCAGTTTGCAATCCTGTGTCACTAGGTCACTGA
>NW_015376041.1:0-224 GCF_001272555.1 Dufourea novaeangliae | reverse complement strand
TCTTTTAAGCAAAGTATGTTGCCTTTATTCCTCGTTTCGTTTTTTATCATTGTAGTTTTATGGGAAGTGAATGTTTCTTTAATAGAGAACATTTGTATTTTGTTCATTAATGATTTTATTAGGATCGTAGTGTTTGTAATGATTCTTCAACTTATTAATTGTATGATTTGTTATTTTGGAATGTGGTATACATAAAATTTTTAATATTTTGAACAATTTAATGT
>NW_015376040.1:0-222 GCF_001272555.1 Dufourea novaeangliae | reverse complement strand
GATTTTAACGGGCGAATTTAACGGGCGATTTTAACGGGCGAATTTAACGGGCGAATTAAACGGTCGAATTCCACGGGCGAATTTCACGGGCGAATTCCACGGGCGAATTTATCGGGCGAATTTCACGGCGAATTTAACGGCTGAATTTAACGGGCGAATTTAACGGGCGAATTTAACGGGCGAATAGTACATGTGTCAATGTGGGGTCCAATGACCCCGCGG
>NW_015376039.1:0-224 GCF_001272555.1 Dufourea novaeangliae | reverse complement strand
CGTTCGTTTAACAGTTCAATACGTTTTGATTAGATAAGGGTGGCACAAAATTGAATTAATTTAACGATATACATACGAATATATGTAATTGCTGCCACAAATGATCTGATTTAAACGTTTACTGTGAGAATTTGTAATATAGTTTCATTCAGACTATGAGGTCGTATGTGCAGACAGATTTTATGTGATTGTTATAAGCTCATATCTCCGTTTTCACTTTACGC
>NW_015376038.1:0-224 GCF_001272555.1 Dufourea novaeangliae | reverse complement strand
AATTCTATAATCTTGGAAACTTTATTATAAAATTTTATTCTACATTTTCCACTTATTTTTGCACGTGAAATGACCTCCTTTCCGGTTGTACCACCAGTTATGATCCCACCCTGTATAGAATCTAGATCTCGGAGCACCAGTTAGAACAATTGAACCAAGTCAGAGGACGAAAAAAATTATAACTGAAGGTAAAGAGATTCCTGTATGCTCGAAACTCGAGGAAA
>NW_015376037.1:0-224 GCF_001272555.1 Dufourea novaeangliae | reverse complement strand
TGATTGGAAACGAACGTGATCGAATCACTCGTGATTCAGAAGTTCACGCCATCTCTACTTAGGACGGTTTCCTACCTATGGAACTCTACGGACAGTTCCTTTTAAGGGTTGCTTACATAATTAACAATTTGCTGACTTACAATGTTGATTCGGTCTTTAAGTAATGGGGCTAGTTTTATATGTCTTCCTTGTGAGACTGTGTTGCGCGGAATGGACAGATTTGA
>NW_015376036.1:0-224 GCF_001272555.1 Dufourea novaeangliae | reverse complement strand
TGATTGGAAACGAACGTGATCGAATCACTCGTGATTCAGAAGTTCACGCCATCTCTACTTAGGGCGGTTTCCTACCTATGGAACTCTACGGACAGTTCCCTTTAAGGGTTGCTTACATAATTAACAATTTGCTGACTTACAATGTTGATTCGGTCTTTAAATAATGGGGCTAGTTTTATATGTCTTCCTTGTGAGACTGTGTTGCGCGGAATGGACAGATTTGA
>NW_015376035.1:0-224 GCF_001272555.1 Dufourea novaeangliae | reverse complement strand
AACATAGCGATTTTTGCGTAAAATTTTCTCCTTTATTATGCAATAAACACACTTTAAATAATTGATATCATAAATCAAGTAGATTATTTACGCTGCACGCCAATTTGAAAAGATCGGTTGCGAGAAAAATACGTTTAAAGTTTAAAGTGTACGTGTTCTCATCGACCTATAATTGTTAATTTTTTTAATTTCGGAAGTTCCTTTTGGGAGTACACTCTGAAGAC
>NW_015376034.1:0-224 GCF_001272555.1 Dufourea novaeangliae | reverse complement strand
AAAAAAAAAAAAAAAGGTTTGTCACCAGACATAGGGTCACAGCCGCGATGACCCTCGCGTCGCCCGCAGGGCAACCTGATCGAGGGGGTGTTACTGGGGGTACCACCTTCTTTTGCGGTCGGCCCACGTGAAGACAGCGTCGAGAGGTGACCCCTCGGCGCTGTAAATAGGAGGTGATGGGACAGCATCACAGCCGTCCCGGGGGTGGGCAGAGAAGAGCCCTG
>NW_015376033.1:0-224 GCF_001272555.1 Dufourea novaeangliae | reverse complement strand
GAGTCTATTGCCGGGCACTGGCGACCAACACAGCATTAAACATGCTAACAAATCAATTCTACGTTTGGACAAAGATACAATTTCAACAATTCAACAAGCAACTCGATATTCTATTCAATTCCAATTATTTACAAATTAATTAAAAAAAGGTATCGATTCGCATAATAGTCATCAGTATACCGCAGATGTCTACGAATTTGTGGCACAAACAAACGTAGATATCC
>NW_015376032.1:0-224 GCF_001272555.1 Dufourea novaeangliae | reverse complement strand
AGAAGTCCCTATTTAATCCCTTGAATGACTATTTCGAGCTATTTCGTTAGTAAGCAATATTCTATAGCTAAACAATATATG
The DNA here is from genome assembly GCF_001272555.1 of Dufourea novaeangliae. NCBI lineage: Eukaryota > Metazoa > Arthropoda > Insecta > Hymenoptera > Halictidae > Dufourea > Dufourea novaeangliae. Next base: position 143 of record NW_015376032.1, on the reverse strand, counting down.
TATAAAAACAAATTTATCATAGGACCATTAAACGCACCTCAAAATACAAACTGTAGATTTCAAGTAAGAAGATTCACTTTGAACTCGTGGGACACCTCGAGGACAACTGTTGAATAAAGAGAATGTAATGCCGTACAAATTGT
>NW_015376031.1:0-224 GCF_001272555.1 Dufourea novaeangliae | reverse complement strand
CTCGTACAGCAGGGCCTCCACCGCCGGGTCGCGGTGCCGTCTACGGCGGGCCCGGGCGAAGCGGCGCCGCGCCGCGTTGCACGTGCAACGAAGCTCGGCGATGGCGTCGCTCCACCAGTAAAAAGCCCGCCTCGGGGCCCTCCTGGCCCGGGGCATGGCTTCGTCACACGCCGCCGTCAATGCATCCCGGAGCCATTCGGCCTCCCGATCGACGTCCGCGACCG
>NW_015376030.1:0-224 GCF_001272555.1 Dufourea novaeangliae | reverse complement strand
CGGTAGCTTGTATTAGCTTTAATCGATCCGTGTGCGGAAACAGGATTATGTTTCTGTAATTACAGGAATTACACGGATATTGATATATCGCTGCAGCAATGAGGCCGTAGGAAACGTAAGAACGAAACTTCTCGGTGGAACGCGTTGCGAAACGGACCGACCATTAATTCTGTTAGTCGGACAATCGTTACTCAATTGACCGGGGGTAGGTTCACGGTTCGAAA
>NW_015376029.1:0-224 GCF_001272555.1 Dufourea novaeangliae | reverse complement strand
TTTAATTCTGTAATAAGCTTATCGCTTTCGCGTTTGCCTATTACATTTTTTATTATCTGCGTAAATTTAGTTCGTGACAATTTTAGATCCTTAACCTATCTGCGGATTTGAACAGGTTTCCTTGAATAAAGGGACCATGTGATTAATTGTTTAAAAAGCTGTATTGTGCTCCGTGTAAAAAGCAGCTAACTTTATTTCGGCTGTTTTGACTTTATTAACATGGT
>NW_015376028.1:0-224 GCF_001272555.1 Dufourea novaeangliae | reverse complement strand
TTTGATCTCATTTCTTCAATTTTTTCTTTCTGGATCCCGCTGAATAGAAATCGTTTATACTTCCTATGGCTGGGTCGTCGGCGACCTATCGAATATAGTCACATGGACAACGATTCCTATTACACATTTGTCCATTTCCTTCATTTGATCTCATTTCTTCCTTTTTTCTTTCTGGATCCCGCTGAATAGAAATCGTTTATACTTCCTATAGCTGGGTCTTCGGC
>NW_015376027.1:0-224 GCF_001272555.1 Dufourea novaeangliae | reverse complement strand
TGGACAACATTCTTGCTAAGGAAAAAGTTGTTCCAAATCATTCAAGGAACCCCTCATTTCCAGGTGTCGAAGCTATTTTGGGATACCCTGTATACATCGAAACATATTTTTCGATGATTTAACCGCGATTATCCGACGCGTTCCTCCTGCATCATATCCGAAGAGACCTCTTTTTCGTTTCTCGATTACGTTATTTATACGCGGTGACGGAACAACCATTATCT
>NW_015376026.1:0-224 GCF_001272555.1 Dufourea novaeangliae | reverse complement strand
CGTGGAGGGCAGTGTCCTCCTTCTGTGAGACCGTGGTCTCGCGGAAGGAGGACGACGAGAGGGATCGGGAGTTAACCGACCCCACTAGGATCGAGAGGAGGAGGGCGAGGCGCGCCGGTGGTCGGCGGCTGGCCGCCGCCCCGGCTGCGGGGGGGCCTGACGCCCCCTGAGCCCCCCCTCCTCTCGGCCGGTCGCTGGGCGGCCGGCGTGACGCGGCGACCCCG
>NW_015376025.1:0-224 GCF_001272555.1 Dufourea novaeangliae | reverse complement strand
ATGAAAGGTCTGAACATTTCAATTGAAGCAGAAGAACGTACTGCGCAATATTTTAAGTTTCTTTTAAACAGAGAAATAGATAGACTGAATGAATTGTGTGATAAATGGAGACAGGTAAAAGAAGAACTGGGGATCACAGAAGATGGTCAGTATCTAATTAATCAGGCTATTGGACAAACTAATTTGCTAATAAGTAAAAAGTTTGAAAGATTTCGTAGTTTAGT
>NW_015376024.1:0-224 GCF_001272555.1 Dufourea novaeangliae | reverse complement strand
GGCGCCGGCGACGGGCCGTCGCGGTCCCCGCGGTCCCCACCCCCTCCCGTGGCGACGCCACCCGCCGCTAGTACTAGCGGCGCGGCTGGCGGGGCCGGGGAAACGGGGGGCAGGAGGAGGAGGAGGAAGAAGGCCAGGAGGGCCGTGAGCCGGGGAGGGAACACCGCGGCCGCTGCTCAGCGGCCGGCGGCACCTCCCTCTTCATCTTCCTCCCCCCCCCCCCC
>NW_015376023.1:0-224 GCF_001272555.1 Dufourea novaeangliae | reverse complement strand
TCGTACGGACGAAAAATAGGGTGCTCGATGGTTTCTCAGTTCGAGTTTCGACTGTTACGTGTACTAATGGCCAACTCACTGTTCCTTTGCGAAGTCAACAGTGTAGTGTAAGTTGTAGACATCTTCTTGGTACTATTTTGTTTGATATAAATGGCGAAGGAATTTTAAAAATAACCGTCCGATAAAGTTGAGAAGATTCTTTATTTGCTTATAAATTAATACTA
>NW_015376022.1:0-224 GCF_001272555.1 Dufourea novaeangliae | reverse complement strand
AACCGTACATATATGTATAACCCGAAATATGAGAGGGGAAGGATAGGCACGAGTAAGGGGAAGCGCCCCACCAACATCGATGCGCGACGATACGTTAAATATGCGCGTGAGATCCGAGCAGCACAGATACCACGTGATAGCGAAGCGTGCGCGCGCACCATGCCCCACCAAATCTCGATCGAAGGAGGTCGATACGCGGCTGTCGATCTTCACTCTACGTCTGG
>NW_015376021.1:0-224 GCF_001272555.1 Dufourea novaeangliae | reverse complement strand
TACAAACTCGCAGTATAGCCATAATCACAACGTTATACCACTTAAATCAACTAATTCTGCCATTATGAATTTCACGAATACAGGAACTGTTTAATGTATTTATAATATGCGAATGTGTGCAACGCAAAGATAAAATACACAAATTAATAAAACCCGATCAAATGTCTATGTTATCTTTAATAAAACCCTTAACAGGTAACGCAAGTTCCTAATGGTTTATTTTA
>NW_015376020.1:0-223 GCF_001272555.1 Dufourea novaeangliae | reverse complement strand
TATTTTGAATTATTTTATTTATATGTATTTATTTTGAATTATTTTAATTCTATGTGCTTTATCATGATTTATATTAATTACGTGTGTTTTATTTTGACTTATGTTAATTCTATTTGCTTTAGTTTGATTTATATTAATTATATGAGTTTTATTTTGATTAATTTTAATTATATTTGTTTTATTTTGAATTATTTTAATTATATGGATTTATTTTGATTTATAT
>NW_015376019.1:0-224 GCF_001272555.1 Dufourea novaeangliae | reverse complement strand
GTGCCGTGTCTCGATCGAGCCACCGGGAATCCGATTTATGTTGCTGCCTGCCGGGGAACCTGCTACGACCAGCGGTGAGTTCGAATTTTAAATCTCGAGTAATGGCGGACCATGCATGCCGGTGCCTGATTCTAATCATAAGCTCCTTTTAATACTTTCGACATATTAGGTCTACCGGAAAGTTCTGTCCGTCTTTGAATTAAAAGAAAACATTTTCAGTACAT
>NW_015376018.1:0-224 GCF_001272555.1 Dufourea novaeangliae | reverse complement strand
ACTTATAAGTTTTCCGGGTACCGTCCAAAAATACCTTGAAAAATATCGAGTCTAAAAATATAATAGTCGATATATCGGTCTGAAAAATATAAAAGTCGATATATCGGCTCAATGTATTTTTCGGAAAATCCATAAAGCCAACATATGTATCTGCTCTAAGGTACTACGAAAGTTAAAAAAGACGCAATCGCGCGGAGACGAGCGAAGGCGTATCCGCATCGTGA
>NW_015376017.1:0-224 GCF_001272555.1 Dufourea novaeangliae | reverse complement strand
TAGTCACAAATTAACGCGTTGAGCGGCAACACCAATTACTGATGTCGCCACACTTAGGCCGTGCGCGGGTTGCACCTATAGTGTCCCATACCTTCAACAAAACGGAGAAAAATATTCACTAACTGTACCTTATCACTCACTTCATTCACTATCAGAATAACTGTTTAATATTTAGAATATTTGAAAGAACTTTAATTTTTCGTACTTGTCTTAAATAATAAAAA
>NW_015376016.1:0-223 GCF_001272555.1 Dufourea novaeangliae | reverse complement strand
TCATTTTCTCTACTTCGCGACGATCTTCGCGATTTACGATGCACGAGGTATCTACTTCCGAGGCGTCATACGCGACAATATTAAAAACCTCCGGGACGCTTTCCGCTGTCAGAACACCTTTATCCGTCTTAGATATAGAAACGCGATTATTCTGAATTGAAACATTTACATTCCGCAAAAAGTCAGCGCCTATGATTAGTGCAGGTTGCATAAGCCGGTCAGC
>NW_015376015.1:0-224 GCF_001272555.1 Dufourea novaeangliae | reverse complement strand
TTTTAATGTTAGAATCTTATATAAGAATAAATTGCATATGAGTTTTGTAAATCGTACCTCGTCGATTTCTTTATAATTAACGAGTATAAACGATACCTAATGATAAAAATATATAATACATGAGGAATGAGAAATATATACGTACAAAATATTTCAAAATGACATCTTATTGTGAACATGCTACAAACATTAAGAAAAATCAAATATGATTGATGTAACTTGTG
>NW_015376014.1:0-223 GCF_001272555.1 Dufourea novaeangliae | reverse complement strand
TTCGTGAAAATGGCTTGTGCTTATGAATTTATATCTCGAAAACTATTTATCGTATTCAGTTGACTCTTATATCATTTCAATCGAGAAGGATCAACTTTTGTGAATAAATTTCTTTCAAGTCCAAAAATCATTTTTAAATTTAATAAGGTTAAAAACAATATCAGTGTTAATGATAATTTATAATTTGCACAAATATAAAAAAAATATATATAATTATAATGTA
>NW_015376013.1:0-223 GCF_001272555.1 Dufourea novaeangliae | reverse complement strand
GTGTGTTTTATTGTTTTAAATAAATTTGAAATACAGCTTTTTAACAACAAAAAATTGAAAATGACGAAGTCAATGTTACAAACACCGGAAAAATATTATATAGTTACATAATAGTTTATGATATTCATTACCAATCAACGAAACATTCGATTCATTCTATAATATTTTAAATGCTTCGCGCACGTTACGATTTCCATCAGAAAGAATTTTATAAGTGAACTTT
>NW_015376012.1:0-223 GCF_001272555.1 Dufourea novaeangliae | reverse complement strand
CTTGATTACGCGAAACTGGCCGAATCGCAGCATCAGGACGAGGAGCTACGCACGCTCCTACAGTCGGATTCGTCCCTCGTGCTCAGGAAAATCGCACTTCCCGGTACGAATATTGAACTGTATTGCGACATCTCGACTCCCACTTTGCGACCGTTTGTCGCGAGGCAATACCGCAAATCGGCATTCGCGTCGCTTCACGACCTCGCTCACCCCGGCGCTAGGG
>NW_015376011.1:0-221 GCF_001272555.1 Dufourea novaeangliae | reverse complement strand
TATAATTAATATAAATCAAAATAAATACATATAATTAAAATCAATCAAAATAAATCAAATATAGTTAATATAAATCAAAATAAATACATATAATTAAAATGAATCAAAATAAAACACATATAATTAATAGAAATCAAAATAAAACACATATAATTAACAATAATCAAAATAAAACACATATAATTAATATAAATCGAAATAAATACATATAATAAAAATCA
>NW_015376010.1:0-223 GCF_001272555.1 Dufourea novaeangliae | reverse complement strand
TGAAGAAGAAACTGGTCATCGTGGGACTTCTGGTGGGATGCTGAAGAAGAAAGTTTCGTGTGGCACTCTGAAGAAGAAACTGGTCATCGTGGGACCTCGTGGGATGCTGAAGAAGAAACTGGTTATCGTGGGACTTCATGGAATTCGGAGAACGGGACTTTCAACGTGGGACTTCGTGGGATACTGAAGAAGAAACTGATCCTCGTGGGACGCCGAAGATACG
>NW_015376009.1:0-223 GCF_001272555.1 Dufourea novaeangliae | reverse complement strand
ATTAGTAATATATGTCGTGGTTTAAAAGTTACAGTCACCATGACACAATTTCTAACAGTTACACAATACGTGAGGTTACATTTGATTACAATCAATTTACATTTGGCTACATATGCAAAAACATATTTAGAATTGCTTTTATGATTCTAATACCATGGTATTATGCATTATTCGACACTAATAACAACTTTTATATGTGGGTCCAAGTTTTGACTTTCTTTTT
>NW_015376008.1:0-223 GCF_001272555.1 Dufourea novaeangliae | reverse complement strand
TTGTATTACCTTGAAGGTTATTGAGTCTTATACGAATGAATTCGTCTTAACACATGCTTTCATGTGATATAAAAAACATATATACAGCGTTCCATATAAAGAATTGAAGGTTCCCTTCAATTCTAAGAAAAAATAGTGCAAAAACAAAAAAATTACACACGCCAATAAGTTGTTTCCAAAAAACAGTAATTATTCTTCCCACTTTCTTGTTATTCTAATATTT
>NW_015376007.1:0-223 GCF_001272555.1 Dufourea novaeangliae | reverse complement strand
CATTATTACAAACATTATACGTTAGTTTTGTACTTATATGTGGAATAAAATATTCCCTTTAAAGAAAACCATTAATTTTTTTAGGATCTTTGTGTCATTTTATGAAAATAAAAATTAAAAAATATTCCTTTTGAACGATGAATGTTAAAAGCTATGTACGCACATACATGTATAGATACAAAAGTACAAACTGCATATCAAAGTTTTAATTAAATAATATTAT
>NW_015376006.1:0-223 GCF_001272555.1 Dufourea novaeangliae | reverse complement strand
CTTACATAATGATTTTCTAACGCCAATTAGGTTTGACATTGAAGTCATTGACGTACGTTTCAGAAGAATAAAAACTGACCCGTCAACGTTGTTCCGACGGACCAATGTGGAAAACATTAACGACGAATTAATAATAACAGTGATATCGACGCGTATCGAGGATCAGAGAGGTTGTTTATGCGTAATCATAATTTTAGGCATTTATTTATAAACGTAAAAATTG
>NW_015376005.1:0-223 GCF_001272555.1 Dufourea novaeangliae | reverse complement strand
GAGACAACAGTCTCGCAGATGGAGGACACCGCTTTCCAGGACCTCTCGCTCTCGACCATGGCTGTGACCACGGCCGGGAGTGAGAGGTCGTGCCCCACCTCCAACCGGAGTGTCCGCCTTTCCCTGGCAAAAGTCGGGCACTCCTCCAACGCGTGCTGCACGGAGTCTATCTCCGCGCAGCACTGGTGGCACTCGCTCGTCGCCTCGGCTCCTATCCTACACA
>NW_015376004.1:0-223 GCF_001272555.1 Dufourea novaeangliae | reverse complement strand
ATTCAACTTCACAAGAATATGGATACCTAAATGATCTGTTTCTGCGCTCGACGCGAAATAATCAACGTTAATCAGATAATAATTTCCAAGGTAACAAATTCGTGAGTGATCTACATAATACTTCATATACGAATTACAGTTTCTACAAATGCAGAAATATGTTAGTTACTATAATTTATTTCACAAACTACAAGCTATGCTATATTACTATTAAATGGTACTC
>NW_015376003.1:0-223 GCF_001272555.1 Dufourea novaeangliae | reverse complement strand
TTGCGTATGTAAATGTATCGTATGGTGATACGATACGGTGATACGCAACGGTGATATGATACGTGGATACGCAACAAATTGATATGCAACTTTAAAGATTTAGTTACACTACATTTCCCACGGCCGCATGGGAGCTACAGTTTCCATTAAAAAATATGATAAAAAACCATTTTCTGTTATTAAATAACTTTTAGCATACTTTTAATGCTTAAAAAAATAGAAA
>NW_015376002.1:0-223 GCF_001272555.1 Dufourea novaeangliae | reverse complement strand
GAAGCATTTTCTGTAGATGATATTACTGCCTTAGCTTTACGGCAGTGATAGACTGAGGGGGACAAAGGCATGGAAGAAAGACAAAAAATTCTAAAAAAACTATGTAAACTATTAAGAAAGCTATTAAAAGAATATTAGAGTTCCAAAAAATCGTTGGAAGGGGGCGCAAATGAAACTAATATGGAAAGTTGGGTCCCAAATACTAGAAAATTGAGAAGCGCCG
>NW_015376001.1:0-223 GCF_001272555.1 Dufourea novaeangliae | reverse complement strand
CATTTTGAAACAGTTGGCTCGCAGAGCCAATCAGAATTAATTTTCGTTATTTATACATATATAGGCTGTAATAATAGTTTATATTATTCATCGTCGGTAGAATGCATGTCTTGATGATGATCTTTGCTTTGACTATTTAAGACCACTGTTTTTCTTTTGGTGCGTATAACGGCCACGCAACTGGATCTTTCTCCGTGATCCGCCATTTTATTCATGAGAACCG
>NW_015376000.1:0-223 GCF_001272555.1 Dufourea novaeangliae | reverse complement strand
ACAGCGTCGGTGATTTTAATGTTCTATAAGACGTTATAAAGCGAGACGTACGTTCTGTGATATTTCTATACAAAAATTCCTCATTTATTCTCTGTAATTTAAAACGTATTATAAGATAGAGCAGTATTTTTGTATCTTTTAATCATATCTTGTATTAAAACAATGTATTTTATACATGATGCTTTACTTTTTTTTATTCTTGACAAATGTAAAAATTATTAGA
>NW_015375999.1:0-223 GCF_001272555.1 Dufourea novaeangliae | reverse complement strand
CCGTAAAATTAATATTTTCCTCTGATCCGTAATACATGCACGGGTGTTTGCAATGTAACGACCAATTCTAAATCTCGTGCAGTTGCAGATGGAAAGGGTAGTTCGGTAAATCGCGGCGAATGAACGCCAAGAGCCGAAATGGGACTTGCGAAGATTGAGACATTGGAGAATTAATACCGCCACTTCCGAAGTTTCCCTCGTTTGCACGGTCGAGCGTGCCGCG
>NW_015375998.1:0-223 GCF_001272555.1 Dufourea novaeangliae | reverse complement strand
GCCCGAATTGCACTACAGTCGGTCACTACCGTGAATTTGATCCCTAGTAGGTACACCCTAAATGTCTTTAACGCCACAACGACTGCTAACGTCTCTAAATCATACGAATGGTACCTTCGCTCCTCGGGAGTGGTTTTACGGCTGTAATAAGTGACTACTCGGTTCTCGTTCCCGTGTTTTTGAAATAGAATCGCCCCTAATCCAATCGCACTAGCGTCTGTAT
>NW_015375997.1:0-223 GCF_001272555.1 Dufourea novaeangliae | reverse complement strand
TCCGCGATTGGCAAAAGTCGATAAATTTGTCGACTGATCAACAGTCAGTCTGGCTGGATTCCTCGTGAACTTTGGTTGAACATTTTCCAGAGTTCTATACTGAAGCACTTCGTGTATATTCGATATCTGAGCACTAATTAAAATCTTACTCAGAACACGGGCTAAAACTTTTGCACTGAATTGCAACCTAACGCTTGTATATCGATTTTGAGGAAGCACTTCC
>NW_015375996.1:0-223 GCF_001272555.1 Dufourea novaeangliae | reverse complement strand
GCCAACTCCGAATCGATCGAAGCGCTGTTGTAAACAATCGGACGCTAGCGGAAACACAAAATCAATATTAGGGACGGCTCGATAATACGACATTTAACGGCACTACCCACAAATAAATTTTGTTCCGTGTTACCATCAAGTTGGGTTTGTGTATTTGCTGTGCGAAGACAGTGTTGCCGGACAGTATCAATGTTCTGACGCTGTTGCCTCATGTCCCGCATGC
>NW_015375995.1:0-223 GCF_001272555.1 Dufourea novaeangliae | reverse complement strand
AAGCTTTGGTACGAAGAGAGAGTCAAATCGACCGATATTTTGTTACTGAAACATTATTGCTATTTAAAATACGTAAACAGGGTCAGATTGTTTCGGAAGGACCTTGATTAGGTATCAAATTTAATTACATCTCTAGATCTGAACTTATACATTTTTTCCGACAGGTTACAAATATGTTCATCCAAGTTTTGTAACAATTAAGATAGCTGAAATGAAATGTACT
>NW_015375994.1:0-223 GCF_001272555.1 Dufourea novaeangliae | reverse complement strand
TTACTTGGAATTTCGATTTATGTTCAAATTGGGTGGAACTGGCCGTAATAATCTGTTTGGACTACGAATATGAGATTGATAAAATCTGTTCCAGCAATATTTAGGGTTTAAGTTCAAGGATGGTTACTACCACGCATTAAACTCACCAGAGTAAATATGCAGTAATGCATATTCAATGATCCATATTAAAAACTCCCCAAACTACAAACGATTCAAAACCCCC
>NW_015375993.1:0-223 GCF_001272555.1 Dufourea novaeangliae | reverse complement strand
CGAATATACTCAATAAAGAATACGTAGAAAGTAGCCAACCACAAGGACGACCTAGCGAACAACGAGAGGAAATGGAGAAGCGGCAAGAGACTGGCTTGGAAGATGTGAAGAAAGAAGAAACGAAAGAAGAACATATTATCGATAAGCATACAGGTGCAGCCGTAGATACAGAACATCATGAGGCGAAATCCTCAGAACAAATGAGCGGAGAAGCGATTGAAGC
>NW_015375992.1:0-223 GCF_001272555.1 Dufourea novaeangliae | reverse complement strand
TGCCGGTGTTTATGCAAATTCAGAATTTTAGACATCAATTTATAAACATGAAACTAGGATAGACATTTAATTCTGTGTACTGAATGCCTCATTATGTTGATAGTAATATACAGGGTGTTCCAAATGTCAGAGAATTTTGTCACTATTTGAAGGGAACTTCAACGTGATTATAGCAAATTTGTTGTCAACTCCTTTTTTCATGATTTTTCAAGGTCACCTTCAA
>NW_015375991.1:0-223 GCF_001272555.1 Dufourea novaeangliae | reverse complement strand
TCAAATTTCCACCACAGTCCCTGGCACTAATGATAAAAAGGTCATCCCTCACAAAAAAGTAGTCAAATATCTAGGGGTACATATAGATTATCTACTAAGAGGCAATAAACACATCGAAGTACAAACAGAGAAAGCAAGAGTAGCGTTTCAGGTTAACAGTAGGATCTTCCACAATAAATTCCTTTCGAACAGAACAAAAATAATATTATACATGCTATTAGTT
>NW_015375990.1:0-223 GCF_001272555.1 Dufourea novaeangliae | reverse complement strand
CTATCAAAGCTAAGGCTTTCGTCTTTTTATCCCAATTATTTATTTTGGCTAATGTTTGAAATTTTGTTAAATATTGTTTCCAGGGATTTGTGCCATTGAATTTCGTGGGTTCAGCGCGATATGGTAATGAGGAAAGTGAACGAGAAGAATTATGTGTTTTTCTTTCGATAGAAGGATCGTTTCTAATCTGAATACTTGAATTATTTTCTGGCGTTATGTTTAA
>NW_015375989.1:0-223 GCF_001272555.1 Dufourea novaeangliae | reverse complement strand
GATTAAATGTTTTTCAACCCTTCGGGGATGAGAATCGGTTGATTTCAGTATGTTTAATTGAGAATACATAATGTGATAATCGTGAAGTGGATTGTAGGAAAAAGGACTTAACACTTCACATACCTACTACTCCAATTTCACTATTTATTTTTAGCACTTCCTACATCCTACGCGCGCCTCGTAACAACCATTAACGACCTAAACAAAAAAAATATTTCTAAAT
>NW_015375988.1:0-223 GCF_001272555.1 Dufourea novaeangliae | reverse complement strand
CTTTGCGGCCGACGACCTCCGACCAAGTGGCCGGGGCGTCCTCGGGCCGCCGAGCACTCGCAGGCTCTCGCCACTGCTGCCGCTGCTCCGCACGGGGGGCAGAGTAGGAGGAGGAGGGAGGGGCCGCCGGCCGCTGCCCCGCAGCTCCGACAGTACCCCCTCCCCCGAGCCACCGGCCTTTCCGGTCCTCCCGCCCCCGCGCCTCCACCTCCTCCTCCCCCCC
>NW_015375987.1:0-222 GCF_001272555.1 Dufourea novaeangliae | reverse complement strand
ACTTTGGATGTCTCTTAAAGCGTTATGCGGACAGATATCGGCTTGATCAAGCATTCGATTTGAAGCTTAAAGAACGTAGATTAATCTCCGTATATTGGTAATATCAATAACTGACCAGAACACAGTTAAAATCGCAATTAATCGCGGAATACCACTATATTTTTGACCGGTGGCGCCGCCCGTGGCAAATCGCTCAAACTGCTAGCCAAATCATACCGACAG
>NW_015375986.1:0-222 GCF_001272555.1 Dufourea novaeangliae | reverse complement strand
TCTCTCGACCCCCATGCTCTCGAGCGTGTCGTTGAGACCCTCTTTCCGGACGACCCGGATGAGAGCTCGCGGCCGCTCGGGCCGGCGGACCCGACCAACTGGTCCGCCGAGCTGGGGCTCACGCGGGAGGAGCTCGCGGCGGCCGTCAAGCGCCTCGGTGCCAATAAGGCTCCGAGGCCTGACGGCATCCCCGGGCGGGAGCTGGGTTTGGTATCACGCGTC
>NW_015375985.1:0-223 GCF_001272555.1 Dufourea novaeangliae | reverse complement strand
AAAACTTTGTCATGTTCATCGATCCGATGGAAATATATATATACATTTATCGGCGATATTTTTATCTGTAATTTCCTACGCAAAAAATTCAATTTTAAATATTCATTTCATAAATGTCGTGTTATATTAGTCTGACTACCATGTCTGACTATAACTCGCCATTTCTACTTACAACAGACAGATTAGGATAGAACGATCGACGATAGGCAGGGATGGAACGATC
>NW_015375984.1:0-223 GCF_001272555.1 Dufourea novaeangliae | reverse complement strand
GGAGGCGGACCGCCGGGGACGGCCCGGGCCAGGCAGCGTGGCCGGCCCCTGAGGCGGGGGCGGCGGCATAACCACATCCGCGTCCGGGGGGCCAGCCCCGGTCGCTACAGCGGCCGCCCCGCCGCCGCGCACGCGCGACAGCGCCTCCGCGGCCGCGATTCGAGCGCGGAGCTCCCTGAGGTCGCGCTCGAGCTCGACCTCCCGCTCGGAGCCCGTCGTCCGC
>NW_015375983.1:0-222 GCF_001272555.1 Dufourea novaeangliae | reverse complement strand
GAATTTTCGGTTATTTATGGCTTAAAATCTTGGGCCTCGTAGCAATCGTGAACTCACAACAGATTTGACAATCGACAATTTTATTACAACTTTGTGAAATTATAGTTCTCATGAAAACATTTCATACGTATTTTTTTTTTTAGTATTCCGTCAAATATTTCGGAAATTATTAGAAATATAAAAACCGTATTCGTTAAATTCTTTTCCGTAAAATAAGCCTAT
>NW_015375982.1:0-223 GCF_001272555.1 Dufourea novaeangliae | reverse complement strand
GAGAATGAAGATCGAATGGTTATGCGAAAACTTGTGCGAGAATGAAGATCGAATGCTAGAATATAGCGTTAATTATTAAGTTGTTTATGCGAAAACTTGTGTGAGAATGAAGATCGAATGCTAGTATATAGCGTTGAATTATTTAGTTTGTTTATATCCCATTCAATAATAAGTAAGCTGGGTTCATGTATACAATTTCACTACTCTTAAGATTAAATGTATT
>NW_015375981.1:0-223 GCF_001272555.1 Dufourea novaeangliae | reverse complement strand
ACGGAACCAGGGGTTCAGTCGAAGATTCCGTAACGGGTAATACGACCGGTCCTGATTGAACACTGTGGGTCCTTCCACATCAACCGGGACAGGACATTTTTGACCACCTCTCCGATTTTGTTAAAGTTTTTTTTACGTGCTCTGTATGGCGTAGAAACATGCGTGATTTTTTTTAGATATTTAAAATTAATATTTCAGAAAATATAAACGATTAAAAATTGCA
>NW_015375980.1:0-222 GCF_001272555.1 Dufourea novaeangliae | reverse complement strand
CGTTGCCGCTGAGCCGGCGCCGTTTCCGGCTCCGCCCTCGCCCCCGCGAGGCGCGGTTGGGGCGTCCCCCCGCGTGCCCGGCGAGATGCCGGCGGCGGGGCGCGCGCTCACCGTGGCCGACGTCGAGGGGGTTGTGGAGTAGCGCGTGGGGCGCCTCTTCGTGGCCTTCGAGGCGCGCATTATGGCGTGCCTCGACGGCCTGGAGGCCAACGCCGGCCGGGA
>NW_015375979.1:0-222 GCF_001272555.1 Dufourea novaeangliae | reverse complement strand
TGTCGCGGTGGGCGCCCCAGGCCTGGATTCGGGTCGGGGATACGGCCGTCCGGGTCGGGGAGAAGCTGAAGTACCTCGGCCTTGACCTGGACGGTCGTTGGAGATGGGAGGCCCACTTCGGCCGCCTTGTTCCCCGGATCGAGGTCGTGACGACCCTATTGGGTCGTCTTTTGCCCAACCTCGGGGGTCCGGGGGAGGGGGTCCGCCGCCTTTACACGGGTG
>NW_015375978.1:0-222 GCF_001272555.1 Dufourea novaeangliae | reverse complement strand
AGGGGGCAACGGTGGCAACGCCACCGCCCCCGACTCCGCCGGCCCCCTCGCCGGCGGCACAGGTGGCGGCGGCATCAAGGCCCCCACGGGGTCCCCGACCTCCATCGGGACCGGGGCCCCCGCCGTCCCAGCCACTCCCCCCGACACCGGTGACGCCCTCCGGGCCTCCCTCCGCGCGGACGGCGCCTCCACAGCGACGAGCCGAGCGCGGAGGTCACGAAC
>NW_015375977.1:0-222 GCF_001272555.1 Dufourea novaeangliae | reverse complement strand
ACAAACTCCTACAAGTCACACAGCTACCAAGTTCGTATAAGCAATGGGTTTTCGGCTATCTTACATACAGAAACCTGAATTGATGCTCTTACCTAATGGTAGGTATTCCTTAGATACTTCACATTCGACTCTAAAAATACCAAAGACAAAATCGAACTATAGATATATTACTGCATAATTATATGTATAACTCATCGAGCACAGTTATTGAATTTCCATGTA
>NW_015375976.1:0-220 GCF_001272555.1 Dufourea novaeangliae | reverse complement strand
TTTAACGGCCGAATTTAACGGGCGAATTTAACGGCCGAATTTAACGGCCGAATTTAACGGGCGGATTTAACGGCCGAATTTAACTGCCGAATTTAACGGGCGAATTTAACGGCCGAACTTAACGGGCGAATTTAACTGCCGAATTAAACGGGCGAATTTAACGGGCGTAATTAACGGGCGAATTTAACGGCCGAATTTAACGGCCGAATTTAACGGGCGA
>NW_015375975.1:0-222 GCF_001272555.1 Dufourea novaeangliae | reverse complement strand
AAAATCTACTCTATGATGCCATTACTTTATGGTTTGCAGCTACAGATATTATAGTTTTGGTAGAAGTCTAGTGTGCCATTTAATAACCTATGCCATAATGGGATCCATACCTCTACAGGCTTTTAATCTTCTTACAAATAAATACCAAATTTGACAATATATAATGGGTTACATCTATGGTTTATACTTAATAATGTATGCGAGTACTAAGTCTCAAATCAC
>NW_015375974.1:0-222 GCF_001272555.1 Dufourea novaeangliae | reverse complement strand
TATGGTCGACGTATATACTCAGAAGGAATGAGTATTTATATTCTGTCCTTTAAAAAAGGGCAGACCCAGAAGTGTCCATCTACTCTTGCGAACAGCATTCTTTCCCTCCGGAGGTACCCTGACCATGGGACTTGGATTGACTCAGCTCGAGTCAATCTTAGGTCGGTAGTCGGGGAAACCTACGAGGGGAAGCTTGTAATTGCTTGTAGCTCGTGGGCGGCA
>NW_015375973.1:0-222 GCF_001272555.1 Dufourea novaeangliae | reverse complement strand
TTCTTCTTCTTCTTCTTCTTCTGTCGATGAACTCGATGAATCCGATGAATTGCCCTCTTCATCTTCTATTGTAATACAAGATTCATTTATGCCAAATAGTTTAAATGCTTTAACAAAGTTACTAGCGTTATCTGTGATAGTAGCCACGATTTTATCAGTTGTCAGGCCAAATTCTCCGTGAATTGTCTTCAACATATCCGTTATCTTATCGAATGAATGGAC
>NW_015375972.1:0-222 GCF_001272555.1 Dufourea novaeangliae | reverse complement strand
CATTACAGAAATAACACGGAGAACAATTCATAAAATCATAATTACCCGTTTCTGCATCTGTTTCCATATTTCAATAGATCATCGATGAGTGTTCAAAGGCTGCTCGATATTGAACATAAAATATTTCATAAACTAATAGCCATATGCGACTGAAACATATATCATTGGCTACAAAATTCCAAACTCTATCACTATGCTAAACCTCAACAAAAAGTCAGCGTT
>NW_015375971.1:0-222 GCF_001272555.1 Dufourea novaeangliae | reverse complement strand
ACATCCTCTATTCACTAAACGTATATATTTACGACGATTTATGACTTAAAAGACGAAATAAAGCGTGTCTGAGTACGTACGGCTTTTTTCACTGTGGAAGTTATGTTAGTAGGAACTGATTCTTCGAGTAAAGTGACGCTATGACGACCGATCGCAATATAGTGGCGTCATGTGACTGACAACTGTTAATGGCCAATGACGTGATACTGGCGTCACTTGAAT
>NW_015375970.1:0-222 GCF_001272555.1 Dufourea novaeangliae | reverse complement strand
CGACTGGGAAGGGCCCCTTACGCGTACCTACTGTTGCACATAGATACGTCCATGGAAACAACCACCGTCGAGCTGTGACGTCAGCATGCGCATGCGCACGACGGCTCCCACGTGGGAGAAAATACCACGTCCTGGCATCACTGCCGTCTCAGGCGGGCCACCACGGGTGTGCAACTCAGAGGTTTTTCTTGGTCGATTTGCAGCGCCATTGGTGATGTGACT
>NW_015375969.1:0-222 GCF_001272555.1 Dufourea novaeangliae | reverse complement strand
GGAATAGTCTGGGGCCTTCTGTGGACCATATGGCCCCAGGTTGAGAACTGGTTAGAGGATAGAAGGCACGGAAGTGACCCCCTCCGATGTTGATGAAACCTCGTATGTCTGTTAAGCAGTCAAAAATAAGGGATACGTATTTTTTTTTATCGGCAGAGGTGCGACTTTAAAATAATTTCATATCGTATATTAACGTTAAGGTTAATTTCAGAATTTACGACC
>NW_015375968.1:0-222 GCF_001272555.1 Dufourea novaeangliae | reverse complement strand
AAATATATAACACTTCATTTGTGCTAATAATACTCAGAATTGATGCTTTATCGGTAACGTCGGATATTGACACTAAAATGGTAACAGGACTACGTAGCCCTATGAACGTGGGACAGAAAAAAACATTGGATGATAGGTCCATTCTATACCTAGTCGGTGCCTATACATAACTGGATTGTAGTATCAGCAATATTTTGAATCTACTTTTACTACACTGACTGA
>NW_015375967.1:0-222 GCF_001272555.1 Dufourea novaeangliae | reverse complement strand
GCGTGTCAGGTGAGACGACGCTAATGCATCTTTCGGCTGCCTCGACTCTTAGCTTCTCATTCCATCTAAGTCTCTGTTCTTTCCTGCGACCGTTGCTGTCCACATTACATTGAACTGGAAATTGCTTTATGAAAGTTGATACTGAAAATTTACGAGGGATTGAAACGGTAATCGGTCCACGTTTACTGTGCGCATACGATCCCGAGTTTCCGCGCAGTTAAC
>NW_015375966.1:0-222 GCF_001272555.1 Dufourea novaeangliae | reverse complement strand
TCTTCATGCATCTTAATGCAGGTGCGGCCATCTTAGTTTCATTCTAATATCATTATACGTTTTCTATGATCCATGTTAATTGCATTGTATTTTTTTATGGATACAAGAACCTCAAACACTTAGAGTAAGATCGAAGTAGTAATAAAATGTGTAATAAATACATTAACCCTCTCTACTCGATAATATTCGTAAGAAGATATTTACATTTCTTGCGAATTTTAT
>NW_015375965.1:0-222 GCF_001272555.1 Dufourea novaeangliae | reverse complement strand
ATCGTTTACTCGGTATTCTCTCGCTTTGATTCGTTTTTTGTTAAATTGCTCGCTGAGCGCATTAACATTTTTCTTTATTAGCTCGGTAACATTTTCACTCGCCTCTGTTGCTCCAAATTGCGCGTTAATCTCCCAAATTTCTCGGGTGAGCTCGCTTTTGTGCCATCCCGGGGCCTTATGATTAAAAACAATTTCATACGGCGTTTTTCGCGTAACTTTATG
>NW_015375964.1:0-222 GCF_001272555.1 Dufourea novaeangliae | reverse complement strand
TCATTGTCGGAGTACGCGACACGTTAGTCAAGAGTTTCTCTCACTTTGCACAATTACGGTATCCGAGTTACAACGAACCATAAAAAACGCGTTAATCCAAGCCACCGGCACAAAACAGCGATCTATCCAATTGATTTCATCCGTTTCATCGAACTACAACTACACGCGTGTTTGTTCCGATTAATTCAAAATTGTTTCAAATATTCATGTCCGTACAACTTT
>NW_015375963.1:0-222 GCF_001272555.1 Dufourea novaeangliae | reverse complement strand
AGTTCAGAAACGATAAGACATGCACGTGATGCAGCGATACGAAGATGGCAACTTTGCATTGGCGCAAACGATCACCACTTCGAGCATGGCCTGTAATGAAAGAAAGTTTATTTTACTACCAGACCTTGCATGACCTTCAATGATAGCTCGCTGAAGTCATCTCAACGCCGGCTATCACATCCCGATAAAAAAACATAGCATTCCATTAAAAAAAATAGAGAT
>NW_015375962.1:0-219 GCF_001272555.1 Dufourea novaeangliae | reverse complement strand
TTTAACGGGCGAATTTAACGGGCGAATTAAACGGGCGAATTAAAATGGCGAATTTAACGGGCGAATTAGACGGGCGAATTAAACGGGCGAATTAAAATGGCGAATTTAACGGGCGAATTAAACGGGCGAATTAAACGGGCGAATTTAACGGGCGAATTAACGGGCGAATTTAACGGGCGAATTTAACGGGCGAATTAAACGGGCGAATTAAACGGGCGA
>NW_015375961.1:0-221 GCF_001272555.1 Dufourea novaeangliae | reverse complement strand
AAATTATTTATGCCTGTATCACCGCAGCCCCTTATGGTGTGGCAACCGTAATTGCAACATAGTTCGATCGTATTTACACCTCTGAACGGTCATATCATTTCTCTTCGTCACGCATTAAATTCCAAGTTTAAAGAACGTAGAAAATAATACTCTCTAATGGCTGGGAACCAGTAATTACAAGAACATTGTTAAAATCCTCCTTGATAATGACCTGCTGCTGC
>NW_015375960.1:0-221 GCF_001272555.1 Dufourea novaeangliae | reverse complement strand
CCCTCATGAATTTGTTTTTTGCCCGAAGCCGAGCCTCTATTTAGCTGTTGTTTACTCTGTTTTGATTGGTTCCAAATGAGATCTCCCCCAGTGGTGGGAATAACGCGGACACGTAAAAATCACTTACTCAAGCAAAGAACTGATCCTGTGTTGGTTAGAGACAGTTTAAGAAAAAAAATGTTTTTTCACATTTCCTGAGGTTTTCGCACAAAACCACTAGT
>NW_015375959.1:0-222 GCF_001272555.1 Dufourea novaeangliae | reverse complement strand
GCCATATCGGATATTCATAATTAAAATTTTCAGCTCGATGTTTTATTATTTAGGTACATTTGCCCCACTTGTTCAATCGAAGATTTGATATAATATCTAGTACATATTAATGTTATATTTAATGTATATATTACACATTTCTTAATTTTCAAATTGATTTAATAAATTTACACTTTTCCAATTCGTATATTTATGTCGTTCAATGCACTGATTACCGCAACG
>NW_015375958.1:0-222 GCF_001272555.1 Dufourea novaeangliae | reverse complement strand
TGACGTAGTAGAGAGTAGTAGAAGGGGTATATTTGGCTGTGAATGCGACCTCTTTTGTTCGTAGTAGTACATATTATTTTGGTGTGCACAAGCCGATTCGTGTATCGTTGTCTGGTCCCTACGGATAGGCAATTCTTCGGCACCCTGTTCCTTAATCATTTCTCATTTATCTCTGGAAAAAAGAACATTCACTCTAACGTGCTAAAAATGTTCAAAGTTGCA
>NW_015375957.1:0-222 GCF_001272555.1 Dufourea novaeangliae | reverse complement strand
CTGGCCCGAAAGGCAGCGCCGTATAGTATATTCTAAAGGCGCACTGGAGCCGTTTAATGGTAATATCGCCCACTCGAAAGCATCGTTATCTAACGAAATTCGCGTACCGGTCGTCTCGCTGACGAAACGAATTTCGAATGAGTTAACAACACCGAATACCATCTGACCCAGATAACTTTTGACATGCAATTATGAAATTAATCCGTACCAGCGGAGTACCGA
>NW_015375956.1:0-221 GCF_001272555.1 Dufourea novaeangliae | reverse complement strand
TCGATTTCGGTTTTGAGAAGGCTCATTTGTTTGTGCAAATTCACGATTTTTGACACTTTGGCACTTGTACACTTTTCAATCTGTTAATTTACACACTTTATACTTGCATCGTTACTCTACTACTAATAATATTTAACAAATTGTAAATAGTTTATACAATTGAATGGCGAAATGAGTTGAATAATATTTTACCAAATACTTGAATTAAATAAAAATTCATT
>NW_015375955.1:0-221 GCF_001272555.1 Dufourea novaeangliae | reverse complement strand
TCCTCGTATGACCGGAACTATAACAGTGGCAGTTTGCTTTTAAAACTTATAATTAAACGATAAACGAATCTCGCTTATGGTAGAGTTAGTTCGATTTTATATGAATATATATATATATATATATATATTTACTTGGTGTTTATTACACGTCTTTCTTTGACTTTTGTTGTTTTCTTATTAGCTTTCTGTTGAATGTCACACTCACGGTGTGTCCTCTGATA
>NW_015375954.1:0-221 GCF_001272555.1 Dufourea novaeangliae | reverse complement strand
TGCAGTAGCAAAAAAACGTAACTACGTACGAAAGTATTTTTACAGTCACGAAACACAAAAAAAAATTGTATACGTATTCTAATCGGAACTGAGAGCACGTATTGTTATCCCACTTCAGAGTATTTGTAGGAGAACAGAGAACAACACAGAGACAACAGAACAGAATTACAGAATGATAACGTTTAAAGAGAACAGAATGACACGTTTTATTTCGTTACAGA
>NW_015375953.1:0-221 GCF_001272555.1 Dufourea novaeangliae | reverse complement strand
TGTGGGATCGATTGCGTCGTCGGGGTCGTGACGGGGCTCGCCGTCGGTTCCCGCTCAGGGCGCTTACCTCTAAACGCAGTTGCCGAATTTGTTCCTGTAATTCGTCGAGTCCGCCGCTTTCGACCACCGAGGCGATGCGTCCGGATTCCGGTCGAATCTCGTAGACACGGTCCGCCATTTCGGTCAGCGAAGTAATGTTCGGGTCCGTGGACGCGGCCAGA
>NW_015375952.1:0-221 GCF_001272555.1 Dufourea novaeangliae | reverse complement strand
TTTGCCAGGACTGCGAGGAAAATGGATGGATCCAAAAGAAGCAAAGATTCTTCTAGAATCCATTAGAAATAGTGATCCATCCAGGATCAAACTGGCATTTCTGCAAGGGAATGAAGAGTTTGGAGAAAGCTTTGATGATACTGGTATTCTAAAAGGGCTAAGCTTGAGTGGAAAAACAGCACCCCCTGGAGTAGTTCCAGAACCTCTTCCTTTCGACTTGG
>NW_015375951.1:0-221 GCF_001272555.1 Dufourea novaeangliae | reverse complement strand
GGATGGTTTCGTTTTTTTCGTTTAGTAATTTTGGCTCAATTTCATTCCGTGCAAGGTGATGGAACTCCATAGAGAAATGTAACGACACTAGTGGTTTTGTGCGGAAACGTCAGAAAATTTGACAAAATATTTTTTTTCTTAAACTGTCTCTAACTAACAGAGAATCATTGTCCCATAATCTCAACGGATCGACAGTTTGAAGTTGAAACGTCATCAGATTG
>NW_015375950.1:0-221 GCF_001272555.1 Dufourea novaeangliae | reverse complement strand
GAATCGGTGAAACTGCCAACCAATTATATGGCTAGCAGTTTCAGCGATTCGCCACGGATGGCGCCACCGATCGAAAAAATAGCGGTATTCCGCGATTAAATACGATTTTAACAGTGTTTTGGTTGTTTATTGTTATTATCAATGACAGGGAATTAATTTATGTTCTTTAAGCTTCAATCTGAATGCTTGGTCAAGACGAATGCTGTCAGCATAACGTTGGA
>NW_015375949.1:0-221 GCF_001272555.1 Dufourea novaeangliae | reverse complement strand
TTATATCCGAAACTGTATATAAATGCAAATACAATAATCTCATACGAAAAGACACGAGAAATTTTTTATTTTCATACGATTTCACGACCAAGATACAGTAAATCACAAACATTTCCAATTCGAATGTCTCGAAGTATTATCGTTTAAATTTTTTAACATTTAAGGAAGCCATTTTGAATGCTTCAACTAAATATATGAATTGAAAAAAGTGCTCGAAAAAA
>NW_015375948.1:0-221 GCF_001272555.1 Dufourea novaeangliae | reverse complement strand
TTGACCCACACCAGGCGAATCATGCACCAATGGGATTGCCACTTCATTCAGGTGATCTTTTGGGCCAATACCGGACACCATCAGCAATTGTGGTGATTGTATCGAGCCAGCGGATAAAATAATCTCGCGACTCGCTTTTACCTTGTAGAGTTTTGATCCAACACGAAATTGGACGCTATGCGCGGTCTTCGATTCTCCATCTGCGAATCAAGAGAATTAAT
>NW_015375947.1:0-221 GCF_001272555.1 Dufourea novaeangliae | reverse complement strand
TCCTGTCAAGTAAGGCCTAAACGTTGGCATTGAGCATGACAGCTTTTTTTAATGAAAATTACTGAGGCCTATTATTACGGGGTTCGACGTAATACAAAGCGTGACGTAATACAAGTGCACCGACGTGTGTCTGAGAAACTCCTGTGCTGGTCAAATGACCAAAAACCATTCTGACCACCTTCAAGTGCTCGAGGGCACTTCAGCTAATTTGTGACTTTCAG
>NW_015375946.1:0-221 GCF_001272555.1 Dufourea novaeangliae | reverse complement strand
ACACCGTTAGCACCCTTGACAGCCGAAGCCGCCAAGGGTCCCAGGGGGCACCACGTGGAGGTGTTGTAAATGGATTTGACCAGACCGGGCCCGCCGACTTCGCCGAAGTTCATCGCAGCAGACGACACCGAAGTGTCGCCTGATTACAGGTCGAACATCGGCTCCATCGTGGTTTTTGACGCATGTCAGAGTGTTACGTAGGAGCCCGAAGACCCCTACGC
>NW_015375945.1:0-221 GCF_001272555.1 Dufourea novaeangliae | reverse complement strand
ATCATCCGTTGAGGGTCTGGTTCTATACTCGACGTTTGTTTCACTGTCTTACACTAATAAGCTTTCCATACATATGGAATATACCACACAGTACTATAATTTCGTTGCTACCTTCATGAAGCTCGTGTAATATAACATGTCGAATATATTGCTTCATCAAACTTGCTCTTAACATTTACTACCTAATTATCTCTACCTATTTATAACAAGTAC
Organism: Dufourea novaeangliae; assembly: GCF_001272555.1. Taxonomy (NCBI): domain Eukaryota; kingdom Metazoa; phylum Arthropoda; class Insecta; order Hymenoptera; family Halictidae; genus Dufourea; species Dufourea novaeangliae. Next base: position 8 of record NW_015375945.1, on the reverse strand, counting down.
TGACAGAA
>NW_015375944.1:0-221 GCF_001272555.1 Dufourea novaeangliae | reverse complement strand
TCTTTTTGGTTTTGTGAGTACAGATGACCCGTATCTATGGCCAATTTGCTGTCAACGCTACAGTATCGATTTTTTACAGGCGTCCATTTTGAAAAATCGTATACCAGCCTCAACGGCACTAAATCGCCTAAACAATTTTTCATATGTTCTTCAATAGCTACAGTTTGTGCATAGTAAAACAGAAAATCATCTAATTGTATTGTGTGCTTAAAAAGAATTCG
>NW_015375943.1:0-221 GCF_001272555.1 Dufourea novaeangliae | reverse complement strand
TTCTAATTCTGTAGCATCCCAATCAGTTACTGTTCTTATACTTTGTGATACTATCTGCGAAAAACTTGATTTCTTCTTCTGTATTTTTTGTTTCTGTTCTATAACTATTTTCTTTGTAATAGCAGAAAAATTCAAAACATTCTCGGTTTCTATGTACCAGTTCGGTAAAGGATTGATGTTCACTATCAGAGCTATATGTTCTTTACCAGAAAGTGCTTTCT
>NW_015375942.1:0-221 GCF_001272555.1 Dufourea novaeangliae | reverse complement strand
ACCGGGACAGAACGTAACGTGGGAACGCGAAGGAGGGACAGTGTGGTTATTGTTGGAAAATTGAATGGAAAACAGACGGTGAGCGATCGGGAACGTTCGTGATAACTGAAATCGGTACGGAAGTGACGGAGACTTGTTTTTCTTTTTCTTTTTTTTTTTCTCGAACGTGTAGCTACGATGTAAGCTTAATGTTTCCTAGTGAAGTGCAGTTTTTTGCATTT
>NW_015375941.1:0-221 GCF_001272555.1 Dufourea novaeangliae | reverse complement strand
TGACTACATAATATGTGGATTTGCAGTTGTGTGTCTCGAGAATCACTCTCGAGCGCACATGTGCCACATTCTCGACAGTTCTTCTCAAGTAGACACGTAGCATTACTTTCGATAATAACGTTCACGTCGACACGTAGCTTAACTTACGATACTATATTTGAAGTGCACACGTATAATACTCATGTGGATGCATAGTTTTATTTTCAATAATATTCCTCAAG
>NW_015375940.1:0-221 GCF_001272555.1 Dufourea novaeangliae | reverse complement strand
GGCGAGCTCCTCCTCGCTGACCCCCCATTCGGCGGACCACTCAACGGGGTCCGCCGGCCCAAGTTGTCGGCGACCCTCCCCCGGATCATCTGGGAAGAGGTCGCCGACCACCCGCTCGAGCACAGGCGGGTCCAGACTCTCGGTGACCGAGGGGGCCGCCGGCCGCAATCGTCCCAATACGATGCGGTAGGGGCGCCCCCACGGGTCACCGTCCAGAGTCC
>NW_015375939.1:0-221 GCF_001272555.1 Dufourea novaeangliae | reverse complement strand
AGGCGCGCAATTCCCCCTCCTGAGCGACCATCAGATCTTTGTCATCGTTCGCTCCGGTGACCTGTGACTTAAATCACAACCGTTTTAATCGCCAATCGATCACCACGTGTTTTACCGTTATTCTAATCCTTTTCCACCGCACGTGGACCATAGCTTTCAGCTATCGCCGTTATTAATAACATCGTTCACCGTTAATTTGTGTTTCATTTATTTATTACTGG
>NW_015375938.1:0-221 GCF_001272555.1 Dufourea novaeangliae | reverse complement strand
CATTGGAAGATACTATGTACTATCTGATAAGGAAAACACAAGTACATCAGTTAGATATCTATGAATACAATACAACAAGTAGTTGAAATAAAAGATAAAAGCTGCATTCTCCTCCACGTTTCTTTGAATCGAGAAACTGTTTTAAACTCTAAACTGGTGAGCTCATCCGCTCAGTAACTACCACACATTCCTTCCTGCCAGAGTGTTCATTTCGATACTCG
>NW_015375937.1:0-221 GCF_001272555.1 Dufourea novaeangliae | reverse complement strand
CGAGCCCCCAATTGTAGGATCGTGAAATAAACGGTTTTGTCTATTTAAAATGTATATATTAAATTCAATTAAAATGGCAGCCAATTAAAAAATACAAAAGTAACTGATAAACATTAAAACGCACAATGCTATTCTTTTCTACGCCATTTACGCAACTATCCCGAACCTCGTCCCTGTTACGCATAACGCGCTCGGGCCCACTCGGTTCCTGTCGGGCGATC
>NW_015375936.1:0-221 GCF_001272555.1 Dufourea novaeangliae | reverse complement strand
ACCGCGGCGGGCGGTGTTACTCGTGCGGAGGCACCGGCCACGTGGCCCGGGAGTGCACCGAGGTCCCCAAGTGCCCGGTCTGTACCGACCTTGGTCGGCCGGCCGGGCATCGTTTGGGCGGAAAGGGCTGCGCGCCTACACCGTCGCGGTGGCGCAGGCGGGGCGGGGCTGCGGCGGTGCCGGGCGCGGGGGCGGCGACGCCGGGCGCGGTTGCGGCTTCG
>NW_015375935.1:0-219 GCF_001272555.1 Dufourea novaeangliae | reverse complement strand
TTAAATTCGGCCGTTAAATTCGCCCGTTAAATTCGGCCGTTAAATTCGGCCGTTAATTTCGGCAGTTAAATTCGCCCGTTAATTTCGGCCGTTAATTTCGGCCGTTAATTTCGCCCGTTAAATTCAGCCGTTAAATTCGGCCGTTAAATTCGGCCCTTAAATGCGACCGTTAAATTCGGCCGTTAAATTTGCCCGTTAAATTCGGCCGTTAAAATCGCC
>NW_015375934.1:0-221 GCF_001272555.1 Dufourea novaeangliae | reverse complement strand
CTTTTTCTCAATGTATTTATAACTCGCAACGGTGTTACAAGAAGGTATGGTGTGTACTCTGTGTTTGCTGGTGAGAGTCTGACTCGTCGTTTCTCTTAAACGAAGGATGTTGTGTTGTAGAGGGTGTGTCTTGGAAGAAGGCGGGTGTAGCTGGTGTCTGATTGGTTTTTTCGTCATTGGTTCTTATTAGGAAATATTGAAGGAAGTAACTAAGGGGGTGG
>NW_015375933.1:0-221 GCF_001272555.1 Dufourea novaeangliae | reverse complement strand
CTATTTATTACAATATTTAACAAAATTTTATCTCATTATCAACTAAATTTTTTTGAAAAATGGAGTTAGAACAGTTAAGAATTCTAGCAACGGTATTAAAACTCCCAGTACAGGAAAAAAATTCTATTCAATTTTGTTTTTCATGCATCACTATCAATAATTCTAAATTTGCATAAACATCCGCAGTCTACTCATTTGCCGATAAAGCTAACGCCACGAGT
>NW_015375932.1:0-221 GCF_001272555.1 Dufourea novaeangliae | reverse complement strand
TATAACGAAAATTTGGTTTGTAAATATCAACATTTTTGCAGAGTCTTTTTTTTCCAAATTTCGATCATCAAATAATCATTTATTTTGCCACAACATAAATAATAATAGTCTGAATATGGAATGTCATACCTCACTGAGCTCGTAATAAAATTTCCAACCAAACTGTGTTCAAAAATGGAAATTAAATTTTTTGGCCATATTTTGCAAATTTTGATGACCCC
>NW_015375931.1:0-221 GCF_001272555.1 Dufourea novaeangliae | reverse complement strand
ACGCGAGATACCGCGAAGGACGCGACTCCGCAGCGACCGCGAGTACCGCTAACGCCTAGCTATGCCACCGTTACGCTACTCTTAGCTGACTCGCGACTACCCCTTCCCTTTTTTTTTTTTTTTTTTACGTGAGGGAATGCGCCGGCAGGTCGCCAGGCTGGGCGCCCATACGGGGGACCCGTAGAGCGCCATCGCCCGCACCACACCCGTGTAAAGGCGGC
>NW_015375930.1:0-221 GCF_001272555.1 Dufourea novaeangliae | reverse complement strand
TCACGGGGCGCGATACGCGGACGTCCGTGCCGCGGAAGACTACCCCCAGCCGCTGCGCCAGGGTGTCAGCCCGGGCAGCGCTGTCGGGGCCCGGGATCTTCAATATGGACGATACCGTTAGCCCCTTGCGGTACCGGAGGTCATGGACCCCGACGTCTGCCAAGCGGACGCCGGACATCGCGGTCCTCATGACCTCCGCGTACGTCATCGCGCTGCCCGGG
>NW_015375929.1:0-221 GCF_001272555.1 Dufourea novaeangliae | reverse complement strand
CAGTGTAATCCGCCGCCGTGAGCTTCCTGTCGCTGGGTCGTTTTCCCTCTCCATAGCGTGCCCACGTCGTACTCATGGATTTCGCCCGGCACGTCCGCGAATAGCACGCCTCACCTGTTCGCCGTCTCCTGGGGGCGAACCCTCTTCGTAAGCACGGTTTCGTAAATGTGAATGAAAATGAAACGCCCAAAACTATGCTGCAACCATTATCAGAACCACAA
>NW_015375928.1:0-221 GCF_001272555.1 Dufourea novaeangliae | reverse complement strand
TTACTATTAAATATACGAATTTCATTAACTATATTTATCACTGTAGTGTTATGGCCTCGCAGTTTTATATTCGATAAGATTACTAACAAAATTACTGGCACCAAAACAAATCAAACAAGGACCAATTTAATAAAGAAACTATTGAAAAGTTTAAATTTTTATGTTTGCGTTAATTTTATTATTTGTCGCCTTTAGTAAAAATTAAAAATAATTAAAATATT
>NW_015375927.1:0-221 GCF_001272555.1 Dufourea novaeangliae | reverse complement strand
TTAATACACTCTGGCTCCAGCCCCATAAGGTAACAGTAACGTAAAGTGAACCCAATTCCACATAGATAATAATACCCAGGAACTTCTACAACAAGTAGACTTCAATTACTCGTATTTACCTCTGGAAGGTGTTTCAATAAAATATTTCCAGCCCAGCACCGCTTAAGTACTCAGCATAAAATTGACATTCTCGAGTATCCCAAAGGAAATGGTTTTCCATT
>NW_015375926.1:0-221 GCF_001272555.1 Dufourea novaeangliae | reverse complement strand
TCGAGCTCACGGTGTCCCGGTGTCACTGTGCTTGCCACCTTTTCGTCGATGGTCAAAGCAGGAGCGTTCGGTTTCGATCGAGAGAATGCACCGATACGCCCGGCTACTAACGTGAACACGTACACGTGAAACGTAGAAGTGACGGTGGGGGAGGAGGAGGGGGGGGGATGAAGTCGCGTACACGGAGATCGAAAGCGGAGAGAATGAGAAAAGGAGAGGAA
>NW_015375925.1:0-221 GCF_001272555.1 Dufourea novaeangliae | reverse complement strand
TCCTGACTGAATCAAATTATCCAAACTTACTAGTTCCCTTATTCATTACAAGATATCATTATTTACTTCTAATTAGCGTATTGTGCTTCGTACATTTTATATTTTAACGCAACCTTGCATTCACCGGCGTGGCGGTCAGCGAATTAAACAACGAACGACCAACGTTCCACGAAAAACATTTCCAAAAGTAAAATTGCACTTCAACCCTCCGGTCTAAACGT
>NW_015375924.1:0-221 GCF_001272555.1 Dufourea novaeangliae | reverse complement strand
GGCGCCACCCAACCACTGATTTCCGCTTACCGATATCGTTTGTACAAAGCTGCCTTCATCTTCCAGGCTTCTCGGGGCCCCCGTCTCTGTCTTTCAATGCGAACGAAAATCCGTTTGTGAGCTTCGTCGAGGTTTCCCATCTCCGATGGTATTTTATCTCTTTTCCTCGTGTTTTAGAGATTTTGCTTGAGAAACAGTTCGAAAAGGAACATGTTTTTACG
>NW_015375923.1:0-221 GCF_001272555.1 Dufourea novaeangliae | reverse complement strand
GCGACTGCGGTGCTGTACGAGGAATGGTGGGGGATAAACATATAGCATCTGGCGAGCAATGTATGTATACTAATATGTATCAGTCAATGTGCTGCTGCTGCTGCTATCGCGATTTGTACCCGTGCCGTGTAAAACATACATATATGTACACCATGCAGACGAAGAAGAAACAGCGTTACAATATAGGGATTTCTATGGATCTAACGCGCAAACGTATGTAA
>NW_015375922.1:0-220 GCF_001272555.1 Dufourea novaeangliae | reverse complement strand
TTATGATCTCCAAGTACATTGTGTTTATTTCTATTTTCACAGCAAAACTCTGATTCGGTGTTGATTAGAGACAGTTTAAGAAAAAACATGATTCTTCAACTTGAGGTTTTCGCACAAAACCACTAGTGTCGTTACACTTCTCTATTGATTCTTTAAAGACTTCACCTTGTTCACGAGGTTCCATCACCTTGCACGGAATGACATTGGCAAAAATACTAAA
>NW_015375921.1:0-220 GCF_001272555.1 Dufourea novaeangliae | reverse complement strand
AGCTCGATCACTGATTCATTTGGCGTAGGAGAATATTTCCTTGGCGCTTGCCTTGCTCTTCGTTCTTTTGGTGCTGCCTCGTCATCAGACGTGTTTTCCAATAACTCTTTCTTCTTGGAGGAATTCTTTGTTATCTACACAAGAACAGTTATTAAAGAGGACTAATTTGCGAAGAATCAATTTTGTTAACAATTCAGTAAGGAAGTACCATTTGTTTCCG
>NW_015375920.1:0-221 GCF_001272555.1 Dufourea novaeangliae | reverse complement strand
CGCTTGTTTCTGAACTGAGAAAACTGAGGTTAAAGTTTACAATGTTTAATGTTATTGAGAAAAGCAGTGAAATAATAAAACACACTATAATATCTTGTACTGTGTAGAGTTATTACAATATTTAACAAAATGTTATCTTATTATCGACATAAATGGTAAATTGTTGTTAGTATTTGGAGATATAACCATTAAGAAAACAAACTTTCAAAGTTTCGAAGTTA
>NW_015375919.1:0-220 GCF_001272555.1 Dufourea novaeangliae | reverse complement strand
TAGTCTACAACTACAGTCAGCTGGTACAAAAATAGTATTGAATTCATTAATGTGTAAAAGAAAGTTAGATAATAGATTTGAATATAGAGTAGAAAGAACGGAACCATACTGGTATGTTTAAAATAAAGGGGAAAACATAGTGGTGCCTTCTTAGATTAGCATGTTGTAGCAGTTAGCGCAATACCACGAGACGCGACAGCACGTTTCAAAAACCGGAACC
>NW_015375918.1:0-220 GCF_001272555.1 Dufourea novaeangliae | reverse complement strand
CCACAGATAACATTTTTGCTAAGGAAAAACTTGTTACAAATCCCCTCACGAGTCCTCTATTTCCGGGTTGTGCAACATTTTTGTTACACCCTGTATAATACGTAGTGATGAGTCTTCGAGCCGAGCGGCTCGAGCCATCTCGAGGCGAACGATTCCGCGGCTGAACTCGGCCGGCTTGAGTTTATGAGGTGTCAGCGGAGACGAGGCTCTGCTCAGCCAA
>NW_015375917.1:0-220 GCF_001272555.1 Dufourea novaeangliae | reverse complement strand
AACCACGACCGACCAAACGGCCGGATTTGTCATTTTAATTCCTGCCTTTTTGAATGTTATTTACGTGGTGGTATAGTACGGTTAATAAAGTGGTGGTTTCGAACTATTACTGAGTACTATTTGTTATTAGTACTATATTTGCTGTGAAATGTAAGCAAATTTCTATTCACGTGGGTTACCATCTAACAAGGTTCTATTATTACGTAAAGTTTCACGGGAC
>NW_015375916.1:0-220 GCF_001272555.1 Dufourea novaeangliae | reverse complement strand
GAGGATACCCGGTGACACCAACAGGGAACTCGCAAAGGAGAGGGGATAGGATGCTTCAGGCCTACCACCCATTAGAAAGTAAACGTGAATCCGACCCGCAAGAACGGGATGATGAGATACGAGTCGGGAGGGTGATAGCAGACTGAGGGCGTAAGCCTGCCAAAATGCTTCCCGTAGACCACTCGTGAAGAGGCACCACGGGGGAAAAGACAGATGGGGA
>NW_015375915.1:0-220 GCF_001272555.1 Dufourea novaeangliae | reverse complement strand
CACCTTCCCTTACCCTTCCCTTGACTCCCAATTCCCTTTCCCTAATCCTCTCCATCCTCCTCCATATCCATTCCCCCCCTACCCCTCTCCATCCAGCACTCACCTTACTTTTTCTCCTATCCCTTTTCTCTCCCTCTCCTCCCCCTCACACCTCATAAGCACGTGCTCCCAATCCTCCTCTTCTTCTTCACATACCCTGCACCTATTCTCCTCTGTCCCC
>NW_015375914.1:0-220 GCF_001272555.1 Dufourea novaeangliae | reverse complement strand
TGGTTTCCCTTTCGTTCCGGTACACGGGAACACCGCGATAAAAAGAAGCTCATTCCCCTAATTGGAACGGCTGTTTAGCTTCCGAGGTAACAGGTGGTGCGCGCCACTTATTCACGGCCAAGAGACCAAAGAAAATCTGTCGTTCGAGATGTTTCCCGGGGGCTGTTTGCTTTGTTGGCTTTTTTTTTCTTTCATTTCTTTTCCGGGTGACATCCAAGTT
>NW_015375913.1:0-220 GCF_001272555.1 Dufourea novaeangliae | reverse complement strand
AATCATCAATGAGTGTTCGAAGGCTTCTCGGCACTGAGGGTGCAATCATCATACCAACAACTGGTGGGGGGGGGGGTGTCTCACTGCGGAACCAGTCAAGCGCGCAATGATGGGGATGACGTCTGAGCGCTTAGTGACGTGGAGCCCTTGAACACTAATCGATGATTTAGTGTATCTCGAATACTAAGGCTCATTCTGAAGAAACCCATGAGGGTTTTGT
>NW_015375912.1:0-220 GCF_001272555.1 Dufourea novaeangliae | reverse complement strand
CAGAAATAATCGAACAATAGTGCTGGTTTAATAACGATTTTTTTAACGGTTTCTTTTCAAATATTTATGTCGAATGTTTGTCACCGTTATATGCAAAGAGTGAATAAGATTTTAGAGGGGAATATATAGAAGAATTCCTGAAAAGATTAATGTCGAGTGTCCCTAATGCGGTGAAATTTATCTTTGAAGAATCGCTTTGTTTCTATCGTTGGCGGGAATA
>NW_015375911.1:0-220 GCF_001272555.1 Dufourea novaeangliae | reverse complement strand
CAGACTCCCCAGTGTCCCTATGACTGGAGTCCCCTGGACTCCCCAGTGTCCCTATGACTGGAGTCCCCTGGACTCCCCCGTGTCCCTATGACTGGAGCCCCCTGGATTCCCCCGTGTCCCTGTGACTGGACCCACTAGGACCCCCAGGCCCCCATAGATCTCCAGGATCCTCAGAACCCCCAGAACACCTAAACCTATTAAGTCTCGGGGACCTTAGCAC
>NW_015375910.1:0-220 GCF_001272555.1 Dufourea novaeangliae | reverse complement strand
GAATTAAATGTTTACGAACAGTAGGCAAGAGCTCAACATCGGAACGCGTACAATGGCGTAGTATACGATACTCTTTGTAATATTACAGTTCGAATATTTTTTTAATCTTTTCTCGACCCAGATGAGAAAAAAAGTAACACATGTTATGGTATGATATGTACCTAATTCGTCTTGAAATCCTCTAACAGGTAGGCGTAAAAAAATTATAGGTGTATTTGCA
>NW_015375909.1:0-220 GCF_001272555.1 Dufourea novaeangliae | reverse complement strand
CTGAAATACCGATAGTGTAAAAAGTCAGGGATTTTCTGCTGCCCTCTACTATATTATTGACATCATGGAATATTTTTTTGTCTGCAACCAATTTTGAAACGAACTAGATGATCATTTTGTCATACACAGGCGTTTATAACTGGCGATGAATGAATTGTTATTGTCAGTCTTGTTTTCTCAAAAGTGAATGATAATTAATAATAATAAATCGAAGAAAAAA
>NW_015375908.1:0-220 GCF_001272555.1 Dufourea novaeangliae | reverse complement strand
TTTCGAAGCTATAGAGATAACTAGTATTTTAATACAGAGCATTTTTTGCTTTCTCTTTTTTTTACTTTTCTATATTTTCATTGTTACAGCATTATACAGGGTGCATTATACTTTTTTAAAAAGACGACCCGACGTTTTTGGCCATATATCGCGTTAGAGTTGACCGATTTGATCGCGACGATTCTGAAATTAAAGGTAATGAAATTATATACAATTCTTT
>NW_015375907.1:0-220 GCF_001272555.1 Dufourea novaeangliae | reverse complement strand
CTATAGTTTACACGATCTTAACAATTATTCATTTTCTGTACAGAAACACTTGAATATTCCGTTGTTCCTTTCACGAAATGTTACACTAAATTCCTCTAGTTATTAACTTACGTTTACACGATCTTAACGATAATTTAATTTCTATGCAGAAACACCGGAATATTCCGTTGTTCTTTTAGCGAAATGGGAATGCAGTTCGTATTGCACAGTCCACGAGTCT
>NW_015375906.1:0-220 GCF_001272555.1 Dufourea novaeangliae | reverse complement strand
GGCCATTCGAGCGTGTAACTCTGTAATGACGCGTAATGATCCCGCCGCGAGTCCTGGAGGATCTTGGCAGCTGCATATGCAGCCGCCTCTACTCCTATACCATCGAACGTTCCTTTTTTCCCCCCCTTGGTGTGTGTTCGTGTCCGTTCCGTCCCCATGGAGGAATGGTCCTCGAGTTCCGCGACCATTGAAGATTCCTCCTGATCGTGGCGCACGAGCG
>NW_015375905.1:0-220 GCF_001272555.1 Dufourea novaeangliae | reverse complement strand
AGCCCCGCCCCGCCTGCGCCGCCGCGACGGTGGAGGCGCGCAGCCCTTTCCGCCCAAACGGTGACCGGCCGGCCGACCAAGGTCGGTACAGACCGGGCACTTGGGGGCTTCGGTGCACTCCCGGGCCACGTGGCCGGTGCCTCCGCACGAGTAACATCGCCCGCCGCGGTCCGCGTCGCACGGACAGCCGCGACGGACGTGTCCCTCCTCGAGGCACCGG
>NW_015375904.1:0-220 GCF_001272555.1 Dufourea novaeangliae | reverse complement strand
TGAATGATTGCATAATTATTGTATTCTTCAGAAAATCTTAAATATTAACTTTTTCATGGCAGTTAAGGGGATCAGTGATTTTTAATCTTAATAAAGGATGTTTGTAACAGTAATATTTAAAGCTTTTATAAAACAATCGTTGACTTAAACTCAAACGATCTCACTAATTTTTTAATGCGCACGCTCGATTTGAGCGGACGATACTCGCAGAAATGTGCAC
>NW_015375903.1:0-220 GCF_001272555.1 Dufourea novaeangliae | reverse complement strand
TGCAAATAAATGTGATTTTAATAATGTTCTTGTAATTACTGGTTCCCAGACGTTAGAGAGTATTATTCTGCGTTCTTTAAACTTCGAATTTAATGCGGGACGAGGAAAAATGATGCCCGTTCAGCGGTGTAAATGTAATCGAAATTTGTTGCAAGTGGGGTTGCCGCCCCATAAGGGGCTACGGTAATACAGGCATAACTAATTTTACTAATTCAGGGGT
>NW_015375902.1:0-220 GCF_001272555.1 Dufourea novaeangliae | reverse complement strand
TTATTGGTTATTACGTCGCTGCTTTCAGTGCAACATGTGGATGTTGTTATATAACAACTAATATACAGTTGAAATAAATTATATGAAAAAATTCAGCTAATATTTTTTAGTAACTGTATGATATGAAAAATTACACTTCAATACAAAGTTTATTTTTCTTTCTAAAATCCACGAATTCATTTTTTAGATCGAAGTTTCTGTCTCTGTATCGAACAACTTT
>NW_015375901.1:0-220 GCF_001272555.1 Dufourea novaeangliae | reverse complement strand
TGTTGTCCGCTCGTACCTGGCAACGCCGAGGCATTTTCTAACACAGCCTCCGCTTCTGCATTGGCTATGTTCAACCATTTGCCTTCTGGATCGGCATTCATAATTCTGGCCAATAACTCGTTCTTGTTTCCCGATGTTGATAACTGTTTTTTCTTCCAAATTTCCTTCAGCTCTGCGTTCGTAAATTCTTGAAGCGTCTTCATAATGGTGATTCACTTTG
>NW_015375900.1:0-220 GCF_001272555.1 Dufourea novaeangliae | reverse complement strand
TGAAGATAGGAAGAAATTTGGGGCTGCTTATCTTAAACTAAGCGGTAAATATAAAAATATGCCCTAGCTTAGAGCGGTATCCAACACCTCCCTCCTTAAGATTGGAGAGTAATCGACAATTAATCTAAGATAAATAATAATGTAAAATACACAAAATCTTAAATTGTAAACACTTTTAAGAAGTTATTTAAGGTTTTTTTTTTTTTATAATGTTATTTGT
>NW_015375899.1:0-220 GCF_001272555.1 Dufourea novaeangliae | reverse complement strand
TATTGTTAAACCAGTTTATAAATGCCAAAATGGATCCTGCAGATTCAATGGCGGATCATATAGCAAAAATAGTATCTTTAGCACAACGTTTAAAAGATATGGATATGGAACAAAAGGAAGAGGTTCTGATTGCGAAAATTATTTCTAGTTTACCGGAAAAATACGATAATGTACGAACAGCGTGGTATGCAGTTCCGCGAAAGGAACAAAAATTAGATAA
>NW_015375898.1:0-220 GCF_001272555.1 Dufourea novaeangliae | reverse complement strand
GCACTGGTGGCACTCGCTTGTCGCCTCGGCTCCTATCCTACACAGGTACTCACCGAAACAACCATGTCCGGTTACGAAACAACCATACCAGCACCTGTGTGAGCCAGTAGGAAAGCTTGCCGTGCCGGCGGTCCAGCCACCCGTCCAAAACGGGCAGGACCGCACCGACGGCTCGCTGCCGGGCGGCGCCGCTGTCAACCAGCTGGCGCCGCCACTGCTC
>NW_015375897.1:0-219 GCF_001272555.1 Dufourea novaeangliae | reverse complement strand
TTTTAAAATTCGATTATGTCAAAAACGAAGTCTCAAATGAAAACATTTTATTCTATATTTTCGACTTATTTTTTCACGTAGAATCACTCCCTATCGATTATACCACCAATTAAATAAAAGATCATTACGTGCAGGGTCAAAAATGAGATCATCATTATACAGGGTGAACCACGAATCGTGATCAGTAGATATCATATTAGATGTGTTCCAATGTACAGA
>NW_015375896.1:0-220 GCF_001272555.1 Dufourea novaeangliae | reverse complement strand
ACCCGCCGCCCGAGGCGGTCGGGGGGTGGAGGCGAGCAATGAGTCGGCTCGCCAGGGAGGCGTGGCGGCGACAGCTGGAGGTCAGCGGCACCGCCCGACAGCGGGCCGTGGGGGCGGTCCTGCCTGTTTTCGATGCATGGATGGACCGCCGCCACGACCGGTTGACGTACCGCCTGACGCAGGTGCTCTCCGGACATGGCTGTTTCGGGGAGTACCTGTT
>NW_015375895.1:0-220 GCF_001272555.1 Dufourea novaeangliae | reverse complement strand
TGCTTGTTCTGAGGCGAGTTACATAAATATTGCCCGGGCGCTGGGTTGTTCGGTGAAATTTCACAGATTAACGCGATTAGATAACCGTTAAGACGACAAAGGCGAGATTATGTCTTTGATTTTGGCTTGGGAATATTTATTCACCGATCGATTGAATATTTCGGATAATGAATAAAAGATAAAAAGAAAGTGTTTCGTCGTTTAAACATGGAAATTTCAT
>NW_015375894.1:0-220 GCF_001272555.1 Dufourea novaeangliae | reverse complement strand
GATCTAAGTGTTTAGTGTTATGAGACTTTGGTGAAGTGACAGAAGTCGGAGATTAAAGAGTTAAGAAATGAAATATTTTTATGGGGAAATGAACGGAGTATTTGTTATAAAAAGTAGTGACATAAACCTGTGGTCTACAATATTTTAACTTTATTTTAGAAAAGTTATACTAATACATCTGTCACTACACATTTCTTCTCAAATATCAAGATTAGTAGTA
>NW_015375893.1:0-220 GCF_001272555.1 Dufourea novaeangliae | reverse complement strand
TAGTGTGAACTCTGTTTTAACTCTAACTGTCACTGAATTCGATGCTGAACTGACTTTGACGCTACGCTGATTCTGATGTTAAATTTACCCTGACGCTAAATTTATCCTGACGCTAACTGTGATTCTGACGCAGTCTGTGATTTTGGCGCTACCTCCAATTCTGACGCTACCTCTGATTCTGATGCTATCTGTGATTCTGACGCTACCTATGATACTGACG
>NW_015375892.1:0-220 GCF_001272555.1 Dufourea novaeangliae | reverse complement strand
TATTTTATTTTATTTTCCATCTAAGTTTCTTAAGATTACACGCACAACTAGCTCGGAAATTTTAATGGTAGGAATAGTTTACCCAAAAGAGGTTCTGAACAATACAAACTTTCGAAAAGGAGGAATTGGGGCTAAAAAAAATAAGGAACCTATGGACCAAAAGGGGTTGGGAGATTATCGTCTAGACCACCTCACGTTCGATTTCTCCTCGACATTCTCT
>NW_015375891.1:0-220 GCF_001272555.1 Dufourea novaeangliae | reverse complement strand
AAATACCGGTATTATACCGAAAAATATGACCTTGAGAAAAATGTTTGGTTATCATAGTATTTGCTCCTTCTAACCAAGTAATACATTCCCGTCACATTTTTTTTGTATCTTCGAAAACAAGTGAGATATTGAAGGTGTGCATGTTAGATGGGACATTCTGTTTAACACAAAATTTGTTAAACATATTCTATAAAAATCTATTTTTGCAGAAACACCGCCT
>NW_015375890.1:0-219 GCF_001272555.1 Dufourea novaeangliae | reverse complement strand
GACAAAGTCGGGAAGACGCGTACGATTTCCCGACCGTTATGTTGCAACGTAGCAACGTAGTGTATTATACCTGTATATAGTAGATTATAAGATGTCAATATGTATATATCATAATTTTAAGTGCGACCGCACCCTTAGTTTCACCAAGGGGGGTGATGTGGCGGCACGTGAACAAACGCGCCGCCTCATGGACGACGTGCCGATCAGCGCGTTGCGACA
>NW_015375889.1:0-220 GCF_001272555.1 Dufourea novaeangliae | reverse complement strand
CAATATTAATTTTTAAATACTCGACACATAAATTCTTATATTTATAGAAGTATACTTAGTATTACTTTATTTTTAGGTAAATCAGAACAGAGTTCCAACTTGATAACAAAATTTTTTATACTCAATTTTGTATACATTACGTTCTTATTAAATAAAACAAAGAAAGTATCAGTATTAGAGCCACTGACAGTAATTATGACATTTACCCTACATGCTACAA
>NW_015375888.1:0-219 GCF_001272555.1 Dufourea novaeangliae | reverse complement strand
GAGGGCAGTGTCCTCCTTCAGTGAGACCGTGGTCTCGCGGAAGGAGGACGACGAGAAGGGTCGGGAGTTAACCGACCCCTCTCGGATCGAGAGGAGGATGGCGAAGCGCGCCGGAGGTCGGCGGCTGCCCGCCGCCCCGGCTGCGGGGGCCGTCCGGCTCCTCTCGGCCGGTCGCAGGGCGACCGGCGTGACGCGGCGGCCCCGCACGATTGGCGGGGT
>NW_015375887.1:0-219 GCF_001272555.1 Dufourea novaeangliae | reverse complement strand
GTCAAGTGTGCCAAATAGGTATTTAAAAACTGAACCTACAATGTTAATAAGTCCCCGTTTATTTCTATGTCGCAAGGCTATTCCAGCTAGTTCTCTTCTCATTTTGTTGTATAAAAATTTGACCTGGGGTGCATGGTAGTCGGTACGTAGTCTTTGCTCAAAATAATCAGCTATGGTGTCTATTTCAGTTAAATTGATTCTCAAGCAATGATGTTCAAA
>NW_015375886.1:0-219 GCF_001272555.1 Dufourea novaeangliae | reverse complement strand
AGGTTGATTGAAAGCGAGGATAAACCTGTCGCGAAATCAGGGAGCGTCTGGGAATGGAGTCACTTGCGAACGAACCTGATGCGAAATCAGGGAGTTGCAGGAAATTTTAGTTAAGCCTTGTAACTCATTTTTTAAATTTAAATAGAAGTCGAGCGTTAAAGTTGTATCGTGTGTGAAAGATCAACTGCGACTATAATGATTACCAACCCAACGAATTTT
>NW_015375885.1:0-219 GCF_001272555.1 Dufourea novaeangliae | reverse complement strand
CCAAATGCTTGCACAGCAGCTCTGTGCGTACCACCAGAACATTGCGTAGTACTCCCGTGAACTAAACATCCCTGTGGTCCGATTGCTCACCGACTGACAGAATTTTTCCAAAAGGGCTTCCTCTACCCCCAAGTAGTTTCTCATCGTTACATTGGGAGTTCACTCCCGCCGTGGCAACAAGATTTAGGTAAACAGAAACCAGCGTTCTAGGAAAACACG
>NW_015375884.1:0-219 GCF_001272555.1 Dufourea novaeangliae | reverse complement strand
CACTTTCATTCAGAATATTTTCAGATATTAATTTATTAACGTAGGCTACAACAAAATTAAGGTTTTCGGCATATTCTATACGAACTACCACTTTTATTAAAAAATCTTTATACATATATAGGGTACTCATTTAAAATCGAGCATCTAAATTATTTCCGTTACTATTGAAGGTAAGAAAAAATTACTAACCACCGTGTACATAAACGGTTTTAAGATGTG
>NW_015375883.1:0-219 GCF_001272555.1 Dufourea novaeangliae | reverse complement strand
CTAGCTTCCTCTGCAGCAAGCCAAAATTGAATGCCGTCTGTTAGGGTAACCTTGACTTACAAGGGAAGGTACGGAAGTGTCCCCCTTCGATTTTGATGAATCTTTGTGTGTCTGTTAAGCAGTCGAAAATAAGGGATACGTATTTTTTTTTTATCAGCTGAGACGCGAGTTAAGGGGTGAAACCACCCCTCGAAGTTTCGATCCGAAATTTTTTTGTTA
>NW_015375882.1:0-219 GCF_001272555.1 Dufourea novaeangliae | reverse complement strand
CGACTTAAGAATGCTGAGGGGAAACATGGAAAGTTGAAGTAGATTAAGGAATTTGTACAGTAAAGGAAGTTTTTGTACAATTCAGAGCAGGAAATTACCCCTTAAGAGGTACCCCCTCTCGCAGAGAATTTTCAGGTTATATAGTCTTCACCCGCTAATCATTCAAACTGCCTATCCTTTTGATATGGTAGATCAACGTAATAAAACCAGATTAATCCC
>NW_015375881.1:0-219 GCF_001272555.1 Dufourea novaeangliae | reverse complement strand
TAGGTACCTTGCACTCTAAACCTAATACAGCCTAGGTACCTTACACTAGAGTGCACTAAACCTAGACGTTTAGCACAATCTATGTACCTTGTCCTGTAAGTCCAGTACATTCTAGGTACCTTGCACTCTAAACGTAATACAGCCTAGGTACCTTACACTAGAGTGCACTAAACCTAGACGTTTAGTACAATCTATGTACCTTGCTCTCTAAGTCCAGTA
>NW_015375880.1:0-219 GCF_001272555.1 Dufourea novaeangliae | reverse complement strand
CACTGTTGTACCCTAGGGTGAAGTTAGGATCCCCTAAATAGACGAAACATAGTTAGGGCATTAGTGAAAATGATTACTGACTCAGTTAGTTAATGACTATGGTTAGTGCAATGATAGTCAGCACTGTTGTTCCATAGGCTGGGATTGGGACCTAAGTAGAAGAACAAGAGTTAGGGGATTAGGGAAAATAGCTACTGATCGGTTTGCTCTTTCTGTTCT
>NW_015375879.1:0-219 GCF_001272555.1 Dufourea novaeangliae | reverse complement strand
CCTGGAGCCTGCAGACGTCAAGAAAATCGTAGGGCAAGGGGTTAAATACAAGTTCCAGGAATTTTCATAATTACATTACAGTTATAGTAACTAATACTTAACTAGTAACTAATACAAGCATCCTCTGTAACATAACTAAAAATACTTACTAGTAACCGTTTGTAGTTATTTTTATAGAGGATACCTAGGTAAATTAACACGTTTACAGACTATCCTAAC
>NW_015375878.1:0-219 GCF_001272555.1 Dufourea novaeangliae | reverse complement strand
AGGTCATTGAACAAAATGGAAAATATATAATTGATTAAAGTTTATTCTTTGTATAAAAAAAAAGAGTTTTGTTTCACACTACAAAACCGAAATTACTTTCTTGCCAACCCAATAGAATTCTGTATAGAGATGACGAATGAGAAGTACTATATGATTAAATATGAATTGAGTGGGAGTGTTAGAAATATGCAAATCATATTTTGGCGCCGCTGAATGTCA
>NW_015375877.1:0-219 GCF_001272555.1 Dufourea novaeangliae | reverse complement strand
TTTTATTTGGTTAAGGAAGGGTGTGTGTGTGTGTACCAACGGGGGTAGGTTAAGAGAGCTAAATTTTGTAAATGTAGGATAAGTAGATTAAGTCTAGAAATAAGAGAAGAGATGTAAAGGATTTGTAACCCTTAAGGGAACAATAAATTCATATATATATTAGTGTTTTATTTTATTTGAAGGTTACTACAACCCCCAACCCCATTCATTCCAGTTTCT
>NW_015375876.1:0-219 GCF_001272555.1 Dufourea novaeangliae | reverse complement strand
CTACTTATGGGGCTCCGCCGAGGAGCAACACAGGCGTCTGGGTAGGGATCGTCTACCGTCAGCTAATTTTAGCCTGAGTGCAATTTAAAATTAATTCTGGGTTGTGTCTGGATTACATGTATATTAAATTAAGCTTAAGGCTGCATTCATTTTAAATGTGGGTTAATCACTTCACGAAACCACGACAAAATATAAAATTACGATGTTATTCAGCAACTT
>NW_015375875.1:0-219 GCF_001272555.1 Dufourea novaeangliae | reverse complement strand
CCAAGAAAGCAGTCGTTACGGTAAGCAGCGTTATCGTGGGCCTTTGGACCAAGCTTCTGTCGAAGGAAAATGGTAGAGAACGGCGATAAACGCGATAAAATCCAGCAACGTTCGAATTTTTTTGGCATCGTTCCTCCACTGGCGAGAATTATGAGGTTCGGAAGTTAAAGAGGAGAATATGCCTCGTGTCTTAGGTTCAATTTTTTTGCTGATTGGCGA
>NW_015375874.1:0-219 GCF_001272555.1 Dufourea novaeangliae | reverse complement strand
AAATCGTACCTTCGTCGTATCGTTCGTCGCTTCCGGTTGATGACTGGGTCGTAGTACCCATTCGGGTTGGTTCATACACTTTATACGATCTGTTCGGACTGGGGAATGAAAAATTACCCGATACTTTTATTGAGATCTCCTAGAAACATGAGTTTTAAAAAAAGTCGAAATTTTCGTCAAAAGTACTCGGTATCGAAACAAAAGTATCGAGTAATGTAC
>NW_015375873.1:0-219 GCF_001272555.1 Dufourea novaeangliae | reverse complement strand
GGTCCCCGACCTCCATCGAGACCTCCATCGGGACCGGGGCCCCCGCCGTCTCCGCCACACCACCCGTCACAATCCCCGCCACCGGGGACGCCCGCCGGGCCTTCCGCCGCGCGGGCAGCGCCTGCACAGCGGTGAGCCGGGCGCCGATGTCTCGCCCCTCGCTCTCCAGCACGAGCTCCCGCTCGGAGAGCACCGTCCGCTTGGCCTGCTCCGCAGCCG
>NW_015375872.1:0-219 GCF_001272555.1 Dufourea novaeangliae | reverse complement strand
CAAAAGAAATCTTCGATGTCCAGAGAAGAATTAAACGGTCGACTGCCACCCTTATAAAATCGTTTTTTACCCCTTTATATGCTGTTTGCACGTGGTGGAATCTCTGGTATGTCTAAAGGTAACGAAACGGAAGTGGTTCTGTAGATACACTACCAGGGATAAAAGTATGGGACCAGTTTTAATAATTAATTAAAAATACAGAGAAATATTATTCTATGA
>NW_015375871.1:0-219 GCF_001272555.1 Dufourea novaeangliae | reverse complement strand
CCTTGTCCAGGAGCGACGCTTCGTCCATCAGCTGCTCTCGGCTTGATGTACGCCAAAGAGACTACCAGAACCAACACCCGGAGGGCCTGGCAAGAACAATGTCTCGTCTAATTGGCCAGCTTAACACTTGGACCAATCACCAACATGGCGTGATACATTATTATTTGACGCAACTTTTGACGGGGCACAGCCTGTTCCAGACCTACCTCCATAAGATGG
>NW_015375870.1:0-219 GCF_001272555.1 Dufourea novaeangliae | reverse complement strand
TTGAAACATATATGTACCTTATACTAACAGCCGTTGGGTTTTCTGCAAATATACCTACACCCTCTACATCACCTTCCTAGCAGTGTCTAATAAGTATACACTATTACATAATTTTATTACAAGTGTTAGATTCGTTAAATATTTCTCTAAATTTTTGTCTTTCTTTGACACTAGAGTGACGTCTGATCGAAATGAATACTCAAAGAGTTCAAATCTGCA
>NW_015375869.1:0-219 GCF_001272555.1 Dufourea novaeangliae | reverse complement strand
CAGCGCCTGATGAATCTGATAAAAAAGGAACAGAAATCGTTACAACCTCCTCTCAAAATTCTAAATGTTTCAATTGAATAGTGTAAGTAACAAAATACAAAGATACGTACATCCTCTGTAAACAGAGCTGCGCAAAAATATTTTCTTCGGTGATGTACTGACTCTACTTTCGCGACTCAAAAAGCAAATAGTGTCCCGACACTCTGACAGCAATTGATA
>NW_015375868.1:0-219 GCF_001272555.1 Dufourea novaeangliae | reverse complement strand
TGTTACGACAGTGAATAGTTACCCTATTATTTCAGTGTTCTCTCAGTTAATTTTCAACTACGCGAAAAAAATCTTTTATACATAATGTTGATTTGGGAATATTTGAGACGATTTTACCAAGTTTTTCATATATTGGGTGTGGACCAGTAGCTCAAGTTTCGTCAACCTGGATCACAACGAAACTTGAACCACAACGAACTGTACGAATTCCGATACTAA
>NW_015375867.1:0-219 GCF_001272555.1 Dufourea novaeangliae | reverse complement strand
TCTTCCATTATCAGACCTGGTCCCATACTTTCAACCGATAGTGTCTATTAATCTCACAGTTTTTCAGTGACAATTTAAAAATCATATCCCTTAAAGTGTAAAAACTTGCAAAAATAAATCGCTTAAAACAGACATACACCGCATCACAGAATAGACATAACGAACGAATAGTTCGCCACGGAATATAACCTTCAACCTTTCCGAATTTTCGGAAGTCGC
>NW_015375866.1:0-219 GCF_001272555.1 Dufourea novaeangliae | reverse complement strand
ATTATTATATAAATAAATATAATACACGTCACAAATGTCGCGAGCTGCTTCCGTAGCTTTTTGGCCACGACGAAAGGCGAAATAGAGCAGATGTCGAAATGAATTTTTTGGCCTCCTGGAACTTCCATTTCAAAAGCCTGAAAATTGATTAAAATGAATTAATTCGAAAAATTGAAGCAGATAGGTTTGTAGAGCAAGAAAAAGACTTGCGAATGCATA
>NW_015375865.1:0-218 GCF_001272555.1 Dufourea novaeangliae | reverse complement strand
ATCAAGGACGGGCAGGACCGCGCCCACGGCTCGCTGCCGGGCGGCGCCGCTGTCATACAGCTGACGCCGCCACTTTTCGCGAGCGAGCCGCCGGCCCTGGCGCTTCATCATCTCGACCGCGTCGTCCGGCGGGTCGACCCCGTTCCGGCGGAGGACCTGCAGACACCGATACAGATCGGCGTCAGCCTCCGCCTGGAAATCAAAGGGCACGACCCCCG
>NW_015375864.1:0-219 GCF_001272555.1 Dufourea novaeangliae | reverse complement strand
ATCCAGCGCGTCCGACGTTGGTCCTGGGTGACTTCAACGCGAAGTCCACCCTGTGGGGAAGCCTCAGGACCGATGCGCGGGGGGATGTCGTGCGGGAGTGGGCGGCAGGACTGGACCTCGGGTTGCTCAACCGGGGGTCCGCGAGCACCTGCGTGTGGTGGCAAGGCGAGTCCATTGTGGACTTGTCGTGGGCAACGCCCGCCGCCGCGCGTCTCGTGA
>NW_015375863.1:0-218 GCF_001272555.1 Dufourea novaeangliae | reverse complement strand
TTTGTAACAGATAAATTCAGAATAGATGTAGTTTCATAAATAATTTATCAAATCTACATGTGGAAGAATATATACACCGCTTTCATTAACATCTACATATTTATAATTTATATGGAAGTGTGAATAGTTTTACTGCCTATTGTAAGAATTTTAAAACGCACGAACAATTACTTTCTGGCAATTGGTAAATTTTTACATATGAATTTACTTACACGTTA
>NW_015375862.1:0-219 GCF_001272555.1 Dufourea novaeangliae | reverse complement strand
CTTATTTATTCTGAACTATTCTCATCTATCCTTCTCATATCCTCATTTATTCTCATCTGTTCTTATCTATTCACATCTATCCCCATCTATCCACATTTATTCGCAACTGTTCTCATTTATTCTGAACTATTCTCATCTGTCCTTCTCCTATCCTCATTTATTCTCATCTGTTCTTATTTATTCTTATCTATTCACATCTGTCCTCATCTATCCACATTT
>NW_015375861.1:0-219 GCF_001272555.1 Dufourea novaeangliae | reverse complement strand
ACGCCATGAGGCGCGCCTCGAAGGCCGCGAAGAGACACTTAACGTGCCTCTCCACGACCCTCTTTATCTCCGCGCGTGCGGGCGGGCGTCCCGCCGCCGGCAACTCGCCGGGCACGCGGGGAGACGCCTCGCCCTACACTCGCGGAGGAGAGAGCGGCGCCGGGGGCGGCGCTGGCTCCGCCTGTGCGACGCCGGCGGCGGCGCGCGCCGTGGCTCGCC
>NW_015375860.1:0-219 GCF_001272555.1 Dufourea novaeangliae | reverse complement strand
TCGGGAAAACAGTGTCACTTAGTTAGCGATATTATTACAAGTCGGTGCGAATGTACAGTGAGTAAAAAAAGTCTCCGCATACATTTTAAAACAGAACAACTTTCTTAAAATTAAACGAAGTGACTTGAGTTTTTTTTTAAGGTAAAAAGATTAGTATACTAAATGATGTATAAAGACAATTTTGAAAAAAATGTAATTGGTCGAAATCGCGAAAAAAAT
>NW_015375859.1:0-219 GCF_001272555.1 Dufourea novaeangliae | reverse complement strand
AGCCATGGTCGAGAGCGAGAGGTCCTGGAAAGCGGTGTCCTCCATCTGCGAGACTGTTGTCTCGCGGAAGGAGGACGACGAGCGGGATCGCGAAAAGCGCGATCCCGCTTGCCGCGAAAGAAGGAGAGTGAGGCGGAGCCGTGGACGTGGCCGGGAGACCCGCACGGCCGGCTCTGCGGACGTCGACGGGGGGCGGGTCCCTCCGTAGGCGTCCCGCCT
>NW_015375858.1:0-219 GCF_001272555.1 Dufourea novaeangliae | reverse complement strand
GCTTTATCTCCAATGCATACTATCTTCGATAAAAGTCAAGAACTTTTTTCTACGTTTCATATTCTTCGGGAGAACCTTCACAGAATTGTTCGCAACCACCGACACATGATCATGTTTTATATCTGTCTTATACTGTAGTTAGAAGCCACGTGCATCGAAACCAAAGTCATCAACTCGAGAGGCTACCCTCTAGATAGAAATCTGTGAACCCAAACCAAT
>NW_015375857.1:0-219 GCF_001272555.1 Dufourea novaeangliae | reverse complement strand
TCCGCGCACGCGCCCGCCCCACCCGCGCAGGCCCAGCCTGCGAGGAGAGCGAGGCGGGACGCCGGCGGAGGGACCTGCCCCCGTCGACATCCGCAGAGCCGGCCGTGCGGTGCCCCCGACCACGTCCACGGCTCCGCCTCGCTCTCCTACTTTCGTGGCGAGCGGGATCGCGCCTTTCGCGATCCCGCTCGTCGTCCTCCTTCCGCGAGACAACAGTTT
>NW_015375856.1:0-219 GCF_001272555.1 Dufourea novaeangliae | reverse complement strand
ACCACAAAACCCAATTCATAATCTGTTACAATCAAAAACCTCTGAGGAACCTTATAAAAAAAAAGAAAAACTACCCAAAACCTCTAAGTATTAGAATTAAAAATTATCTACAAGAACTAAATCTAACAATCCCTCAAATACAAATACGGCAGTCTCGCAAAACCCCTCCTTGGATCAGATATACTCCAATCGTTCTTAAACTAAACATTCAAAAAACCA
>NW_015375855.1:0-218 GCF_001272555.1 Dufourea novaeangliae | reverse complement strand
ACGCCACACCTGTTCGCCGTCTCCTGGGGGCGAACCCTCTTCGTAAACACGGATTCGTAAATGTGAATGAAAATGATACGCCCAAAACTATGCTGCAACCATTATCAGAACCACAAAGCAGCAGCTTATATTGCTTCAAAAAGTGGTTCACACGCAGCCCAAAACGGTTGCCCTGTTTATTTCAACCTAAAGTTAGTGTTGCGTATTATGAGATGAAG
>NW_015375854.1:0-218 GCF_001272555.1 Dufourea novaeangliae | reverse complement strand
CGGGAAAGGTGTCAACTCGGTAGACCTCTGATGGCGAATGTAGGAGGTAGTGCCGCCACAGTTATATAACGTAATCATATTATTAAGAAACTGTTGAGAGATTATATGTATGGTCATATATGACAGCCATATACTTATTTATTATTTGCTGTATAACATTGTTACTATACCTACGTGTACATAACTTTGTTCGAATGCACATTTTCATGCATTTACTT
>NW_015375853.1:0-218 GCF_001272555.1 Dufourea novaeangliae | reverse complement strand
TTTTCAAGCTCTGTGGGGACAAATTATTAACCTCTTAACGGATACTGGCACGTGTGTGTACGTTTCATTTTTCGTTCATTCAAGCATCATTCTGAAACTGTAATTAAATATTCGCCAGGAAATTAACCGAGAAAAAGGGATATTTTACCAATTAGTTGTCGTTAATATTTAACGTCATTAATATTTTTGGACTGCGGATTTTATGCATTCCTAACATA
>NW_015375852.1:0-218 GCF_001272555.1 Dufourea novaeangliae | reverse complement strand
GAAGACTCAGAGAGTCAAGCCGAAGACCCCAGGGTACAAATGACCCAGGCCCGTGACCAGAACTATGGGTCTTAGGTCCTTACGTCCTTAGGAACTGGGAAACGAGATGTCTTAGATTTGAGTCCTCCGACCCAGATCGTTCCCTATTTGGACCATAAGAGTCTGGGACCTCAGGTTAGGGTACTTGAATCTTTGGGTCTCCAACGTTGGATTCGTAG
>NW_015375851.1:0-218 GCF_001272555.1 Dufourea novaeangliae | reverse complement strand
ACGGAAGTACTGTAGGCACTTGAAGTAATATGACGTACAGGGTGAACCAGTTTTCGAGTGATGTTTATAATTCTATTTAGAAGAACGTTTTTTGCTAATCGTCAAAGATCCAGAAACAAACGGGGGAAAAAATGAAAAAACGTGATTGGAATATATTTTTGAGTCCATAATTTCAAGAAGAAAATAACGAAACCTGTATTTGTTTAAAGAACAGTTGA
>NW_015375850.1:0-218 GCF_001272555.1 Dufourea novaeangliae | reverse complement strand
CGAAGGGTAGGGGCGGAGGCGACGCCCGGCTGCCACCAGTGCGGCGCGGATCTCGACTCCGCGGAGCACGCACTGGAGGAATGCCCTGCCTTCTCCTCGGAGAGGCGGGCACTCCGACTGGCAGTCGGTGGGACCTCTCGCTCCCCGCCGTGGTTGCGGCCATGGTGGGGAGCGAGAGGGCGTGGAGGGCCATGTCCTCCTTCTGCGAGACTATGGTC
>NW_015375849.1:0-218 GCF_001272555.1 Dufourea novaeangliae | reverse complement strand
ATGATAAAATGTTTTGGTGATTCACTTATACATCGTGTAATATACACACAAAAATACAACGAAATATTTCTTTGGTTATTTTAAAATAATTTGGGAATGCAAGGGTTAAGGGGGGAGACTCCTTTGTGGCCAACTCCGAATCGATCGAAGCGCTCATGTAAACAATCGGACGCCAGCGGAAACACAAAATCGATATTTGGGACGGCTTGATAATACGA